>NW_015165837.1:524631-556407 GCF_001447785.1 Gekko japonicus | reverse complement strand
GCTTCACTTGTAAATTGCTTTTCATTATTTCCATGCCAGCTTTCTTGAATAAGACCATTTGTTTTTTATAATCTGATAATGCCATTTAAATAAATGTACACAACTGTTTATCTATAAATCAAACTATAGATTACTCAGGTTTGGGGTTGGCTTCCTGGAAAGCAAAGCCTCGGCCAGCATAAGAATAATCTGGATTCAAGAAAGGCTGAATTAACTACTATGCCATGTACACTACATCCTCAGAAATTGATAATACTGCATATTGTAAGTCATTGTTCTGGCTGGCTTGTTCTCTAGGAGCCACTACATGCCTAAGACCACTTAAAATCATTCCAAACTGAGCAACAAACGTGTTCATCTGTAAGGAGCCATAAAATTCTTTGTTGTATTGGCTGCAATAGATTTACAGGGCTACCCTTTGGAATTTGATTCCAGGACCGAAATGTAACTTTAAATTGAACATTTTAAATGCAGTGCCAGTTTAATTTACTTATAATTCAGGTTAGTTGAAAAATGGTCACTGTATGTTTCACACTGATTGTTTGCAGTGTGTCTGCTGTTGCATGACTGCCTTTGCACTAGTGTGATACAGTTCAGAGACATGAAGACAGTGGACAAAAGAACCTCCAGGCTTAGATATACTGCTGTTGGTGAATGTGCATCAGCTAGATATTTATGTGTGCTAAGTTTCCAGGGAAGACATGCCGATTACATGAGAAAAACAAAACTACATCATGGAAGTAAAGCGGGCATAAATGGATTTTCCAGGAAATCTGCCCTCCAGGCACTTAGCGGACATACATCTGCCCTGTCAGGGTTGCAGAGAGCCACCACAGCTCCCCAGAGAAAAATCCCCTCTGGGGCCTTCTTCACATCACAGAGATCCAACCCAAGCACCACATGAAAGCAAATCACATGTCTTCACCAGTTTCCATGGGCCAGGGTTACAGGAACATTGCACCCCTAGTCTTCCCTCTCAGTGTCCTGGTTGACTGAGTTCTCCCACACTTCCCATTATTTTCAATGAGGCCTCAAAAGAATTCCCAAGTAGAGCATGCCGAATGAGGTGTTTCAAAAAATGCCATTGTCAACTTTTCACTCTCAATTTCTGGCAGCTGGAATGTTGCTATTGCTTTGTTCTACTTTTTCTCTTCCATTACATGCATCCCAAATCTCAGTTGCTGCTGCATAATGTATAAAGCTGTTAAGAACAAAAGTGCACGGATTCTAATCTGGAAGAACCAGGTTTGATTCCCTACTCCTCCACTTGCACCTGCTGGATGACCTTAGGCAAGTCATAGTTCTGGCACAGCTGCTCTTGAAAAAGAGCAATTTCTGTCAGAGCTCTCTCAACCCCACCTACCTCACAGGGTGTCTGTTGTGGGGAGGGGAAGAGAAAGGAGTGTGTAAACTGCTCTGAGATTCCTTTGGGTAGTGAAGGCGGGGTATAAATCCCTCCTCCTCCTCCTCCTCCTCCTCCTCCTCTTCTTCTTTGAAATGGAAGCTATGACAGCCCTGTCCACTTTCCTCCCTCAGAGACAAGATTTTCCCTCCATTTTTCTTTCCCCTTAATGACTGAGCCACCCTAGTAATGTGTTTTCTTCTTTGCTGAAGAACTCTGGCTGTCCCACCCTGTCACAGTATAATATTCTGACTGTTTGCTCAGCCCAGGAACCTGAAGGAAGGATTAGGAGCCCCCTTAAACTTTAATGGCACTCAAGATGTTTTTATATTCCAAATTAACAAAATATTTTATTCAACATAGAGGGGAAAGGTCAGGTGAAATCAGGTGTTGACATTTCTGAGGTAAAACCAAGACATGCACATACTTTAGTTCTTATGTTTCAGGTTAATGAGAGTTTCTTAAGCTATTCAGAGTTACTTTCAATCTTTATGTTGAGAGGTTTTGATCCCAGGGTTCCCCCAGACACTCCAGTACACTTCCTTTGAGTATTCTCTTATTCTTTTGGTTTCCAGAAGGCGGGTTCATTCTTTCCAGTACTCAAACCACTTCTCTTGAAACACCAGTACACATCTTGAGTTTTTAAACTGACTCTTAAGGTCTCTAAAGGCAGTTTCTAACCACACCAGATCAGTGGTCTCTTCAGAGCTAACTCCCTGTTTGGCTGGGTAGGGAAATTCTCCTCTCACTAGAAGAGCTATCCCCTTTCTTTAGCCCAAATGGGAGTCTCCATCTAACTACCCACTTCTCCTTGCCAGCTTTCCCCAGCTCTCCTGTCTATGTTAAACTGCTCTCCGTCAGGGCTGAATTCCAAATGAATTCTCCTCCTCAGCATTCAGCTCTAAAGTTTTTTTCTGCTTAGCTCTGATGAGACATCCAGTTTGGTGGTGAGGTTAAGAGCAGCAAACTCTTATCTAGAGAACCAGGTTTGATTCCCCACTCCTCCACATGCAGCCAGCTGGGTGACCTTGGTTCAGTCACAGTTCTCTCAGAGCTGTTCTCTCAAGAGCAGTTCTCTCAGAGCTCTCTCAGCCCCACCTATTTCAAAGGATGTTTGTTGTGAGGAGAGGAAGGGAAGGAGATTGTAAGCCACTCCAAATGAAGGTTTGGGACATAAATCCTCCTCCTCTTCTTTTCTATTGCTTGGAGCAGCCTGTCACTCAAGGCTCTCTGCAAAGAATTAACCCTTCCCAGTCCTCCAGCTGTTTGTACAGCAATTCTAAGCTTTTAAAAAGTGCAGTCCATCACAGAAGCATTGGCAATAACGTGCAGAGTTGTTCATGTTAAGACTGCAGTGTGGACTTATTCAGCTTTATGCGGTCTGCACCATTCGATACTTTTGATATATGAGAAAGCAAAGAAATATGTCTAGGAGCCTTGGAAAGAAGCATCTTTTTATAAGATGAATGAAATATACACGAAGATGAAATATGTCTTGCATATTACCACCAAAGCCAGTTAAAATCCAGTCAATTACCTCCAGATGTTGGTTTCTGCTGCAACTTGAAACTTCACACTACTGTAACTAGGTGTGATGCCAAGGCAAACTCCTTTGGCACTTTATGATACTTGGAAAGGTACACTAGTTAAATGGAAGTGCATGTTTCAAGAATTTGGTTTCTATAAGCTTAGCTACAGGAACAATTCAATATGTACATGACCCATCTTCGTTTGGGGGGGACCGAGTTTGTGAGTTGTTATTTGCCTGTGCCTAATTAAGTGTGCATGTTCATTTCAAGAGCAGAGTCCCCTGCAACATTCAAACCACCTAAACCACATATTTATACTTAAGTAGTCTTAAGTCCCATTCATATCAATCGAGCTGAGCTGCTCCGAGCAGCCAAAATGCCAGTTCAAATAGCATGTGGTTTATAGCCATGGTATCTTACATGGCTATCTCTTCCTGGAGGAGAAAGCTGAACTGAAGAGTTCCATTCTGCTTCTTTTTTGCTCTATTTTATTAACCCTGACTTGAGTTGCTGCAGTTAAAGCTAAATCAAACTAGAAATAGAAGTTTGAGGGGGAAGCGTGAACTATTTTGTCTGGAAACTAAAACAAAACTTCTAAAAAGAAGATCTAGACATTCTGTCACTGAACCCAATTCCCACCCCCACCCTGTAAGTATTTGAATCCTCAGTCTAAGCCCTTGCCACCTTTGTTGGGGAGGAAGTCAGCAGCAAGCTTGGAAAACTAGGTCTGTTCTCTTTTTGCATAGCCTTGTCTTTACACTGCTTTTTGTTTCTTGGTCCCACATGACAAAGAGAAAACTTGAGTTCTTATCTGTGATTGCCGTAAAAGTCTAATACTGTCTCCATGAGCCATGCTGATCTTATACTTTCCCTGGCCAGTAAAGACGACTGTATTCCTTTGCTCTTGGGATCCCTTAATACCGTCTTAAGAATGGTTCCTATGCACATACTTTGTCACAAACTCTTTGTTAATAGCCAGTATATGTAAACAAAGTTGCAATCACCTTAAAGTCTTTGATTGGATGAGCAAGCATTTCTCTGTTCTAGCTGAGAAATTACCCAGTGGAGACAATCCTTCCAATTTAGTAAAACCCGGCCTCTTCATATTAATACACCCGCTAAATGTAAAGCTAGCAGATTACACTATTTGTAACACAAATTAACTATACAATTTTCAAATCAGAGTCCCTCATTAAAATTCTTTTTATTCTTTTTTTCACATTCAGCAACAATATGTTTACCTCTAAGCATAGCAAAAAGAAGTTACAGTTTATACTAACTTAAGGTCTTCAAACAAGGGCTAATTGATTCATTCTTTCCTTTGTGTTACTATTTCACCTAATCACATAAAGCAGCAGTGTAATTAATTGCGAAAACTAAAGGCAAGTTTCCAGAAAGAATGCAGCCTTTCATTTTGCTTACCAAAATACAATTAGCAATTATTAACTGATTTCCTGGAGATAGACCAGAGCAGCATTAAAAATATCTTCAGTCAATGGGAAATTCATTTGTCCCCAGGGCTATGGCTGCTTTGCTACATGCTGCTTCTATTTCCTTAGCCCAGTGATACTCTCACATTACTATGGGTCATGTTTGGCACTGACGTTCAGTCTAGAGTACCAGTGGCTAAGATGTAACAACAGCAAAATGTGGATCAAAGAACTCCATCTGTATATTTGCACCTCCGTTTACATATCAGAGATATCAGCAAACTTGCATTTTTACAGTAAGTGTCAGTTAAAGTTTTCTTGCCCAATTAACTGTCCTCATTATTCATGCACCGGCAGGGGTATTCCGACATTTGCAGTGAGACAAACTAATGACCTAATAGGTCTTTTCCATTTCAAACCTTTACAGCTGATTATATGATTCATGCTAATTGTTCATGGGAAATCACTTAGTGTCAGTAATTAATGTGACATACACATTTCCTTTTGAGCACTGCACATGTATTCTTTGAGGAGAAAGAAAAGACTTTTTTTTGTTTGTTTCCAGAGGCATGTTTGAATTTCATGAATAAATTTACTATCTTCCCATAATCTAATCCACATGACTTTATAAAATGTCTGCGTCTATATGTGTATATTACACACACACACACACACACACACCATAACAGAAAATAGCAGTCACATACTTCCTTTGATATTCTTTATAATGTAAGATCAAATAATTATTAACTGATCCCTCTCTTCTCATTTTAAATTTAAGCTTCTCATAGTTAAACATCTCCGCAGCAGGCCCGTAGCTACCATGGGGCCCACGGGGCCTGGCCCCCTAGTGGTCTTTATGGGCCCCACTCCCCAAGCTTCAACTCACCCTCCCCCTGGGCCCCCTCCCCCCAATTGCTGTCAGCTTGTTGGTGAGGAGGATGAGGGCGGTGGCACAAGCAGCAGCAGTGGCGAGGCTGGGCTGACACAGTAGCCCCGGCAGGCAGTGAGAATGAATGGGGGGGGAGCCTCCATCCCGAGCTGCCTGCTACCGGATGCTCGCCACACTGTCTGCCAGCAGCAGGTAAAGGCAAGGCAAGAAGGCAGGTGGGCACCTCCCCAGCCCAGGCCAGGTACACCCAGCTGTGCTCTGGTGCGCCACGCCCGCACAGGGCACCTCTTGTGGCCAGCCCAGCTGCCGTGCACCTCTCCTCTCCAAGCTCCGGAGGGAGTCACGGGTGGAGGTCAGGCTGCCCTAGTGCCACACCGTGGGAATTGGCACTAGAGTTCCTTGAGGAGGAAAGGAACTGGATGCTTCACAGGGAAAGCCTGCCCTTGCGGGGTGGGGGGAAGCTGCAGCCACTGGGCATTCCCCCCCCCTGCACTGGAGCTTTTGATATAACTGGCTGCCCCCCCCAAGGCCCCCTCCCCCAAAGATCCCTAGCTACAGGGCTGCTCCACAGTCTTGCTACTCTGTCTGTTCTCTTCGATGTAGTCTTCTCATTGGACCCTTTCTTATACAGTTAACAATCTTCTAGTTCCATGCTCTTTTCAGACCTTTCCAAATCTGCAACCATGTGACATCAGAGTCACATGATAGGACAAGGGAGGAACTGGAGTTATGACCTCATCACTTTTCAGACCAGACCCCAGGCAGCAAACCCAGAGAGGTGGGGACACGAAAGACAAACTAAGTACTGGAAGGTGTAATCTAATGAAGGACAAGCCAAGAAATCCTCTCCACTGTTGAGTGACTTTAACTTCACCATCCTACTGCTTTTCTCAGTGTACATGCAAAAAGAGGGAAGAGACATGGCTTCCTTAATCTCTAGGAGCTCACACACCAAAGACTCTATGACCCACCTAAGAGTCCTTACCCATGCACTGGACTATTGCTTTGTTTAAACCAAAGATTTACTATTGGAAGATCTGTCCTGGGATCCATGGCAGTCTTGTCCAGGCCACTTGGGTGCTGGCACTCCTCCAAAGCATATTTTGGGGTTAAGACACTGAACTGCAGACCAGAAGGTCGATAGTTCAGCAGTTTGAGACCCAAGTGCCGCATGACGGAGTGAGCTCCCATCTCTGGCCCCAACTCCTGCCAACCTAGCAATTCGAAAGCAAGAAGTTGCAAGTATATAAATAGGTACCACTCCGGTGGGAAGGTAACAGCGTTCCGTGTGCCTTGGCATCTAGTCATGTTGGTCACATGACCACGGAAACGTCTTTGGACAGCGCTGGCTCTTTGGCTTGGAAATGGAAATGAGCACTGCCCCCTAGAGTTGGATTCGACTGGCTTTCAAGCAAGAAAAACCTTTACCTAAAACTCAAAGAATTCCTTAGATGCACAGTAAAGTCTTAGGTCGCCATACAACACAGAGTTAGGCATACTTAAAACCAATGGTTTTAATCCTACCCAGGTGCATTAGAATGTATTAGAATGTAGCCTGAGGGGATTAGTTCTGGAAGTATATAAAAATACACTCATCTATTTAGATATATTCTAATGCAAAAGAGAAAACGAGAGAAAGTGAAGGTTAAATACTATACTTAACATGGTTCCTGTAACCTGGGAGCCAATCCTTTAAAAAGTGGCTAAAATGATTCAGTGGGAGGCAGGCTTACTTTTACGCCCTCCTTAAGCTGACATTCATTTCTAATTGTTCAATCTTGTGTAATTTTTTTACTAAAAAAAGAAAAGCATTATCTGTGTGAAATATCAATTTGTTTCCGAAGGCAAAGAAGGAGCAAGGTGCAAGTGAAAGTACTCACCCATTAGGCAAAGGGGAGGATTTTAAATAATTCTTTCACTTACGATCACTTTGGTGGCAAGAGTGATGAACCTCTTTCTCCATTACAGCATCGCTGCCAGCTCTGCTGTTCCAAATACACAGAGGACCTGAATTATTTTATGGGCATCTAAAGGAATACACTATGAGCCAGTTCATGCTTTGCTGTATAAACTCAACACAGAAATTTTTCCTGTGCTGCAGGGATTTATTATTTGTACTTTGCAAAAATGGGGGGCAGGGAAGAGCAATTTTGTGCCGGACTCTTCCAGTCTAAACCTATTGAAATCCAAGGACTAACTCTACCAAGGCCTGCACTGAGAAAGTACCAATGCTTGAATAGCAAAACACACACACAGGAGTGTCAGCTTGTGGGTGGCACAATATTATCTATCAACAAGGAAGTGGGGTGCAATTTGGTTCACTTTTTCTATTTTTATTGCAGCCAAATCTGACATTTGAAACATGTACTGGCCATTCACAGCTGATGATACTAGAAGTGTCTATTGATGTTTAAACTTCTTGTACTCCATCTTTACAGTAAGGTAGGACTTCATTTATCACAACCACTATGGCTGTGTGTGAACAGCTCTTTCGTCAGGATTTCTTCTACATAATACAGCTCTGCAAGTCACACAGCAGTTGTGATAATCCCACGATGATTCATTTGAATCTATGTGGTGAAGACGGGGATTTTAAAGTTACTGTTGCCAGAACATGGTACAAAACTCCACCCAACGTGGTAATTCATTTTCAAAATATCACTTCTCACACTATGCAACTTGATGGGTTGAACCAAGACTCAATTTTCTAATGGTTGAATGAAACTTTCCTTCCTCACCCTCTGCCACTGCAGCCTGATGAACTCCACAAAATGCTGCTCCTGGGGGACAGGGGATCCATAGGATGACATCGGGGAGGGGTCTGCAGCTAGAAGGGGTAGAAATTGCCAGTTGAGCTTGGATCCAACCCAGTGTCTGCTTACTCAGAAGTATGTCCCTGAATGATCAGTGGTATACTCACAGGTAAGTGCATGGAGGATGGTGACCTAGACTGTTTGTCTCTGAATCTGGAGCATAAGATCATCTCCATGGCTTTTCTTTAGACAAATGTACCCTTGTTGAACCAGAGGGCCTGGAGGAACTGGACGTGTGGAGCTGCCTTATATTGAGCCAGACCATCGGCTCAAGTGTTTAGCTCAGGATTGTCTAAATATACAGATGTGAACTAGGAAAGTGGAATGGAAATTTCCTTCCTTCCCCTTTCCCACTGCACCATCGTTCCACAAGATGACCTGCTGCAAGCTTTGTACTTCTATGGCACCGTCTACTTACTGTGACTGTCTTCCTGTGTCTTGCTTTCTTTCTTAGGTGTGGAGCTGATTACCAGGACAGTGCCTTAGCCAGAGTGTGTGAAGGAGTGTGATGGACTCCCAACACACTCTCCAAATTTAATCACATGTTTCTGGACTGTTTTAACAGGCATATAAAGGGCTATAAACTTTCCTTTTAAGTATAAAGTGTGTGGAGGGCTAAGAAAGCTGAGATTCTCAAGACCTTGAATTTTGCACCCATTACCATTCAGCTCAGTGGTTAAGACACTGAACTGCAGACTGGAAGGTCAGTAGTTCAGCAGTTCAAGACTCAAGTGCCGCATGATGGAGCGAGCTCCCGTCTCTGGTCCCAGCTCCTGCCAACCTAGCAGTTTGAAAGCAAGAAATTGCAAGTAGATAAATAGGTACTGCTTCAGTGGGAAGGTAACAGCATTCCTTGTGCCTCAGCATTTAGTCATGCCGGCCACATGACCACGGAAATGTCTTTAGAAAGCGCTGGCTCTTCAGCTTGGAAATGGAGATGAGCACCTCACCCTAGAGTCAGATTCGACTGGCTTTCAAGCAAGGGAAACCTTTACCAGAATTGCACAGAGCAATTGCAGTCTCACAGAATACATACTACCTTGGACATTGCTCCAAATCCAATATTTGCAGCAACAGGGACCAGAAACATATTTTTAGAAAATAAAGGCTGAGATGTTCAGGGTCTGTGCACAATTCAAATCTAGAGCTTGTGTGGATTTGCAGAGTATGCACAGCACTACCTTGTGTGAGCCTCAGAACTTTCACAGCACAAAGATCTGCTGGCATGCAGCTTGTAGGTTCTCACTGTCCTGTAGTTTTTAATAGTATTTATAGATAGAGATGGGCATGAAATGGCTGACTAAAGTCCATCATGAATTTTGGGTGGTTCATGGTTCACAAAGCGATGTTCACAAACTGAAGAACTGCCACGAACTTTCATGCATTTTGATAAAGTTTGTGGCGGTTCACGAAGAGCAGAAAGCAGCGGTTTCCAAACAGCTGAATGCTCAACTGTTTGGTTTTAAATCCTGCTTTCTGCGAAAAGCCATGGGGAGCAGAAAGCAGGTCCCCATCAGTCAGCTGTTTGGAAACCACTGCTTTCTGCTCCCTGTGGCTTTTTATGGGGAGCAGAAAGCAGGGTTTAAATGGATCAGAGCCATTTAAACCAAAGAGCTGTTTTCTGCTCCCCATGAAAAGCCATAGGGATCAGAAAGCAGGGGTTTAAACTTTACATGGCTCATGAACTGACACCAACAGGGTCAGTTCGTGAACCAACCTCCCCATTTGTATGGGTTTGTGGTTCAGTTTGTGGTTCAGCCACGAACCACAAACTGAACTGCAAAAATGCAGTTCGTGCCCATCTCTATTTATAGATACTCTGACTACTTCTTTGGTTCCATCATTGTTAATTCAGCTTACTCTTGAAGCATTGTCAGCTGGTGCTTTTATGTGAATGCTTTTTACATGCATTTCCATATCTTTTTCTCAGCAGACAAAAATATTTTTATTGTGACTAATATGTTTTATTCCATTTCTTTTGGAACAGTAAAATCAGAGAAAAGCTGTTTTGATAATTTTCTTGTATGGAACTCTCTCCAATGTTCTTTCTTTAAATCTAATACACAGTTGACAAGAAATTCAGGTATGTTGAAAGACATCAATAAATGTACCAATGAGGAGTTGGAGACACTTGCCTTAAAATCCCGGAGCAAAGGAAGACTCTTCTAATTATCTGCGACATGTGAAGTCAATTGTCCTTAATACTTTAAGAATGACAGATTACAAATGAATAGATATTAGAGCTTTCTGCTCTGTTGCTCACTGAAGAATTGATGAAGGACGAGCACTTGGATATGTCACCTTGTGTCTTAAGGGGGGAAAGGAGAAGAATGAAAGGATGATGATGGGAAAAGATACAGATGATCTGTGTTGCATTCTTTCCTGAATCCAGCCCGCGAAGTGATTTGCCAAAAAACCCCAATGTGGTTTTCATTAAAACACACACACACAAACTTTACAATATACAGGATGTTAAGCCCTGGAAGTCTCAGATTCTTGAAAACTCACTTTGCTCCTGAGTCGGTGGCAGAGCATGGATTTGTGAATGGGTTTTGCCTCTACCTTTGTATGGCATATTTTTGGACTGCAGTACTTTTGCCTCATTGACTAGCACATCTTTTCACTCAGGGTGAATTTTCAAATCAAGGATCAGGGAACCAGATATATGGGAGGATCACGTTGTTCTACCTTCAATGATTGTGCCAGGGGTATTTCGGTAGCTGCAGCTTTTCTCACCCTCTCAGGAAAAGCGATAAGTTGCAAGCTTTGGAGTCACTGCCAAAAAAGTCTCTTTAAAGGTCTCGTCACCTTTAAAAGTACAAAACGCCCCTGCCATTTGTGTTACTCTCATCACCGTAGTCCAGGAAAAGAGCCCCAATCCAGCTCTAGCCGTGGCCCAACTAATCACACAATGTAACGGGTGATTGTGGGTGGGGACATGTACTCCCATGCACATCACAACATGACCAGTCATTTCAGTGTAGTTTGAGAATGCATCACTATGAAGATAGGAACAGACTTCCAGATGTGGAGCTACAGCCACACTGACCCTATGGAAGACAGTATCCAAGTGCCGATCTCATTGCTGGATCAGGGTGATGAAGCTGATAAACTTCTTTGATTCTGGGTAATCTAGGAAAACTTTATGTATAAAATCTCCTCCTGGAGATATGGTCTCTCTTCCAGTACAAACAGAAGAATTCCAAGAGCATGACGACAAATGACTGGGTCACCTATGCACAAAGAGCACATGCGCCCATTTCAGAGGCTGCTGCAGATGGATTAAGTGCCCCTGTGACCAAGAAAATGGCTGCTAGCTGCCTACATATCTGACCTGACTCACGTCAAAGCTTCTTTTAATTCATCGAAGGAATTGCTCTGGGAGGTGGGGTACAGAAGAGAAGTGACTCGTTGGCATGTGTACTCCGGTCTGACTACTGGATGTGATGCCATAGTGGAGATGCACAAAATGCAACAAGCCATTTTATTGTTTCTTGTGGAAATGTGCTTCATCTCTACAAAGACTTGTGCTGTGGCTGCAAACCTGTATAGGTAATTACTAGGGCAGCCAGTAACAATGCTATCCTAGTTTGGTGTAGTGGTTAAGTGTGTGGACTCTAATCTGGGAGAACCCGGTTTGATTCCCCACTCCTCGACTTGCACCTGCTGGATGACCTTGGGCAAGCCATCATTCTGTCAGAGCTGTTCTTGAAAGAGCAGTTCTCGAAAGAGCTCTCTCAGCCCTACCTACCTTACAGGGTATCTGTTGTGGGGAGGGGAAGGGAAAGGAGTTTGTAAGCTGCTCTGAGACTCTAACTGAAGGGCAGCGTATAAATCCAATCTCCTCCTCCTCCTCCCTAAGCAGAGTTACACCCTTCTAAGTCCATTAATGCCAGAGGCTAACTGCTTAGGACTTCACTGTTAGACAGAAACTGCTCCAGTGCCTTTAACGAATATGCAAAGGTAAACAGGTGAAGTTTTCTCAGACTTGGAGCTAAACATTATCATCCGCTTAGTGCTGTTTTTCACCCTGGGACAACTTTAGATGATGATTTAGAAGAAGGCAACCTTAAAAACAACACCTGTAGCCTGATCCTATGCATGTTTTACTAAGTCCTGCTGAGATCACTGGGCTTAATTCCAAAGCAACGTGCATAGGAATGTAGCTTTAACCTGCCATCCAAAACGTACTGACTTAGTTGGGAATCTCACTGAAACTGGTGTAACGAAGCAAATATAGTTAGGATTTACCTGTTAAATCTGCCTTTATTGCCTTTAAACGTTTTAGCCTGAAGCAAAGCTTTGGGGATTCAAAAACGTGGAAAAACAAACAATGGAAATTGTTCCATGAAAAAGGCTCAGGTGTCACCTACATTCAATGGAAAGGAAGATCTAGGGGATCCCTGATTCTGAAGTGCTTGATTGCACCCATAATTTTCACTGATTGTAAAAAAAAATCAATGACATTTATCTACCCCATAGCTTTCTGTTGTTATGCTGGAAAAGATGGGGGGGGGGGGGGCTGATTAAAAAACTCACAAGAAAATATCTGAGAATCAATATAAAAAAGCTGACTAAAATTTAATTAGGGTCCTGTAAGCAACAAGTGAACCACTTCCAGAAGGTAACAAAGTGTAATATGTGATATGCTTGGAAAGATTATACAATAAATTCACTGGGAATCCAACTGCCTTTTGTTTCTATATCCAGCTTTTCTCAGATATATACCATTTGTTCACTATGAATGCACAGAATACAAGAGGGATATGTACAAGAGTACATAAAGCAAAAAGAATTTATTGCTAATCAAGAAAGATGCAGAGCAAGAAGAACAGGATAACTGAGGATGTTGCAACTGTTTGGAAGGCATTCACAATGACATCGATAGATTGATAGATGACAGATGACAGATAGCTAGAAAGACAGACAGATAGATACTATAATGTGAACAATGCAAATTCACCAAAAACATTTTAATGGTGAAACATGGCCTGGCTTTCTGGGCTAATCTAGTGGTATTTGAAAGTGGGGTGTGGTCAGAAGACATGTGATGTTGCAACTTTGCAGAATTTAATTGGGTAAGACTTGGATCGGAGGCCTCCTGAAAGTCCTGTATGCACAGCATTGAGTTTTACAATGAAAGAAAGGTAGGATATAAACATAAGAAATAACTAAAGTGCCCCCTACACAGTATGCCAGTTACAAGGTAGCTAAAGCTCATACATGGTATTTCCAAGGACATAATCATGCTTATCTTGAGGAAATTGGGACAATCAGTATTTCATTCTGGACTAAAGGGCTACCTAGGGCAGAGATGTTTATTATACATGGCATAGGCTCCCAAACTTATTTGGCCTACTGCCCCCTTTTCAGAAAAAAATATTACTCAGCACCCCCTAGATATCTACCTTCAAGAACTGGACAAAATGATGCAGTTTGAGGATCTGCACCTGGATCGTTCCAGCGCACCTGGATTGTTCCAGTACCCCCAGGGGGCAGTACTGCCAGTGGCATAGATGGTATAGGTCAGATGGCATGCCATTCAACAGCATACTTCAGGGCTTGGAACCAAATTCAGAGAGATCAATAGCAACATTCGAATAACAACAGCTTCAGAAGCATCTAAGATACACATGTCCATTTAGACATAGAGGACATAGATATAAATATAAAAGTCTTAAAATAGCCCTAATAGCATTCTATTTGTTTCATTCATTCATTTATTTCATTTATTAGGACTAAGGCTTGTTATAGAAATAAATACAACGAGCTCTAGAAAGAGGCTCTGGGAGAGTGCCCCAGCCTTGGGCACTCAGTGGCAATTCACTGTGGTGACTACAGCAGGGTATAATGACAGAGAGTCCACCATTTTCTCCAGGGGAACTGAACTCTGCCATCTGAAGAGCAGTTGTAATTCTGTGTGATCTCCATCCCTCCCCTGGAGACTGGCAACAATGGTTCCCCATGAGGGAATGGCTGGTTTGGAGGGTGGAGTCTATGGCATTGTACCTGTCTGAGGTTCCACCCCTCCTCAAACCTCACCCTCTCCAGGCTCCACCCCTCAAATCTCCAGGAATTTCCCAACCTGGAGTTGGCAACCTGATATCCCTCCCAGCCAACTGTCAGCTGACTGTTATCTGCCCCCTGGCTTCAGTTTTTCATCTCCTCCCCCCTCCCTCCTAGAGAGCAGTTGTAATTCTGTGTGATCTCCAGCCCCACCTGGAGATTGGCAAGAATGGTTCCCCATGAGGGAATTGCTGGCTTGGAGGGTGGAGTCTATGGCATTGCACCTGTCTGAGTCCCACCCATCCTCAAACCATCCCTCTCCAGGCTCCATGCCTCAAATCTCCAGGAATTTCCCAGCTGGAGTTGGCAACCTATCAGGATTGGCCCAATGAGTGTTCTCCCAATGGCCAAAATAGGTTTGAAAAGGGCCAAGCCAGCACAGCGAGCCAATGCAGCCACGGGATTGAGCAACTGTGAGAGTGGCAGCTGAGTGGGCGAAAGGCTGTGGAAGCGTTTCCAGGAAGGACACCAAAACTCTTTTATTATATTTCATTTATACCCGCCTTTCTCTTCCAATGGTGACCCAAAGCAGCTTACATCATTTTCCTGTCCTCCATTTTATCCTCACAACAACCCTGTGAGGTAGGTTAGGCTGGCCCAGCGACTGGCCCAATGTCAACTAGAAAGCTTCCATGGCATGAGTGCGGATTTGAACTGGGGTCTTCCAGATACTGGTCTGACACTGTTAACAACTGCAGTGAGGTTGTTGCTACTCTTGCCACCAAAACACAATCTGCCAAAGTAAACAGAACAGCGCAGTAGGCAGCATAAAAAAAGTCCTCCCAAGATTGCCTAAACCTCATCTTGCCTTTTTCACTGTTCTCCTACAATTGTCTTTCTGTGCCTAAGTGCCATCAAGTCATTTCTGACTTATGGTGGACCTGTGAATTAATGGCCTTCAAAACATTCTGTTGTTAGCAGCCTTGTTCAGGTCTTGCAAACCGTGATCGAGTCATGATTGACTGATGAGTCAACCAATCTGTCATGTTGGGTCTCCCTCTTATCCTGCTGCGTTCAAGATTTCGTAGCATTGGCTTTTCCAGTGAGTCTTCTCATAACATGACCAAAACACAATAGCCTCAGATTAGTCATTTTAGCTTCTAAGGAGAGTTCAGGAGTGATTTGTTCTAGAACCCACCGATTTGTCTTTTTGGCAGTCTACGGTAGCTGTAAAACTCTCCTCCAACACCACATTACAAATGAACCCACTTTCTTCCAACATCATCATCATCATCAAACACATCAAACATCTGGATCCATTGACTGACACTTCTAGAGTACCATTATCTGGTGAAGGATAAAGATAGGGGAAGCCACTTGTTTGTAAAATGCCTACAATGGTTTCATTCTGTTGCATAGTTGCATGTCCCATCTTTGGAACCAGGCCAGGATCTCAGCAATTAGACCATCAAATGGATTGTAAGAAGTGTGTCTAATACTAAAGAAAACATTTTGAAGCATAACAACCCATGATTGTTACATATAATTTCGTCCAAACTGTGATTCTTATCTGTGACAAACACACAGATTCACTTTTTCTCCCTTTTTATAACAACAAAAAGCAAGTAATAATGATGTACTGATAATATTATGATTTCATTACTATCTGAAAAGAGGGAAAACCCAGTAGATACGGGAAGCTGGCAGGAAGAAACACGATTTTCTGGGAGGTAAGAGCCCTCAAATAATTTACTTGATGACATACAGACGCACAGACATCCCTAAGTCTTGTACCATGTCAAATCAACTCATCAGAAGAGGAACCCTTTGGGGAATGAAAATACATAGTAATCAAACAAAAAAAAAGTGTTTTTGTGTGTTTCCAACTTTGTATTTGCCCCCCCCCCCATCATTTTGAAAGTTTTCTGCAAACAATTTTCAGGCCAAGCAATTCTGTAGACAGTCCTAAGTGGTGTTTTCTTCTTAGTTAGGTCAAAGACCAGGTGGCTGGAATAAAATATTTGTGTTTATCTCTTGGAAGATCAGAGCTGATTCATTCTCATTAAGGCTGCAGCAGCCTCACCTGGTGGCTTTGCAGATGCCTTGGGGGAAAGCTCAGCAGGGGCTAACTTCTTCTTGAGGGGGACCAAAGAATAGGTGAGGTTTTCTTTTTAATTGGTGTAAGGGGAAATCCCTTTTCTTTTCAACAGGCGGCTCAGGGGGAGGAGAGTGAAAAGGCCCCCATGGATAATAAAAAGTCTTTAGAATGAGTTACAGTAAATACAATTGTCTAAGACTCTCCAGAATTGGGGGAGGGAGAATTGGCAGAGTTATCATTGCAGCAGTTTCCCTTGAGTAGAACACTAAGTTGTAGCATGAGTTGAAAGACATTGTCACATGTGAGCCTTTTTTTTTGCTTATTCTTTTAATACTGTCAGAACTAAGATACCTGCTACTGGTAGGTGATGTACTTCACAACTGTTTAGTTCCCCAGTGTATTCCGATGAAGCTTTTCAGCTTCTGCATTTTGATCAATCTATGCTCCTGCAAAACTCTGAGAACCACTTCAGGCCCCCAACCAAAGATGTTGGGCCTCTGGGCCCTCAGAAAGTACACAAGATCAGCAGCACAGCTCTCTCCTACTGACGCTTTTGGCTCCCTGATCACCTAAGGTGTCCTGGCCCCATGAAGTTCCGTACCACAGGCCTCCTTCACTTGGAAGTCCTGCCAAAATGAATAGACATAAACCAAATAAGCAATCGTTTCCATAGCGATGTATTTTTTCAGAAATTCCAGTGCAAAAGTCTGCAATGGGTATTGAGAGGAATCGTTTGAAATTTCCTATTTCAAATCTGTGGAGACTCTTAGCTCTCCGCCCTTTGTCTACTTCACATCTCTAAATAACGATTAAAAAAATCTAAATGCTCATGCCAAAACAACTTTATAATTATTATTTACCGAGGAGTGTCCCTGTGCCCTGGCTTTCCAATCTGTAACCTGGGCCCTACCATCGTAGTCCCTAGCCTGTGCTCGCCTCATAAGAAATGAGAACTCGGCTGGTGTGAAAGTATTGACATCCAACAGTCACCTAAGCTATGTTATAAGAACTATTGCTCCTGCTGCCTGAGTATGTTCCAGCGTTTTATGTGTTTATGTTTTAAATGACTGCTATTTTAAGTAATGTATAGGCCTATGAAAGGAGCTGCGGTGGCTCAAGTGGGTAAGATGCTGAACTGCAGGCTGGGGAAGGTCAGTAGTTCAGCAGTTCGAGACCCGGGTGCCGCATGATGGAGTGAGCTCCCATCTCTAGTTCCAGCTCCTGCCAACCTAGCAGTTCGAAAGCAAGAAATTGCAAGTAGATAAATAGGGACCACTTTGGTGGGAAGGGAACAGCGGTCCGTGCGCCTTGGTGTTTAGTCATGCTGGCCACATGACCACGGAAACGTCTTCGGACAGTGCTGGCTCTTTGGCTATGAAACGGAGATGAGCACCACAACCCTAGAGTCGGATTCGACTGGCTTTCGAGCAAGGGAACCTTTACCTTTACCTTTTATAGGCCTATGATAGGTTTTTATTGTATTTAATTGTATTTTAGGAACTGTTTGTAAGCCGCCCTGAGGCCGCCTCTGCGGGGAGGGCGGGGTATAAATTAAATTAATTAATTAAATAAATAAATACCTTTGAGTTATATTTATAATCCACTTTTCAAACACCAATTGGCTCCTGAAGTGGTTCACATCACTCAAGAGGCATAGGTCTCACCCTCAGGCTAACAAACTACAAACACACAAGGAGGAGAGGGGAAAGGCAGAGGAAGGAGATTTGTTTGACAGCAAGAGGCAGCCATCTGGGGCCAGGCAGCTCCCTCCCTGCTTGGATGGAGGTGGTGCAATTTACCTACAGCCCTTAGTATTCTGGCCTCCATCTGTAGAGCAATGTTCGTCCTTGGTTTCTGCTGCCTCAGGGCAACTGGCAGATGCAGCCTTCAGGCTGGCAAACTCATTTTTATCTTTTTGCTGCTACTGCTAGACATAGAAGTATCTCCCCCCCAAAAAAAAAAAAATTCGATGTGTACATATAGCTTGCTACACTGGAGTTGTTCAAAAGGCAGGATCATTGGGGATGCCCGTGTGACTACCACTGCCCCCTTCTGAGTGGAATCTGAAATACATTATTCCCTTTACTAGATCTGTGCTGTCAACAACCTTGTTCAAATCCCATTGATTGCAGCAGGACTGATGCCTGAGATTGTTGCATGCAGTCATTTGTGGGCAGGCCGGACTCCAGTTCAAATGGACCGTGTTATGAAAGTTCTGTCATATGCTGTTTTATGCATTAAGTGAGACCAGGAGGTAGGATTTGGGATTGTTTTGTCATTCAGGCTGTGGAGGGGAGGGAGTTCTGTCACACACTACAGTCTCCCAGGTTGGAGTGTGAAGCAGGGGGAAGGCAGGAATGGCTCCATGCGAGGGTGCACTTTAACTACCAGGAGGAGGGAAAGACGGGATGGGGCCTGGAGGGAACCTAAAGGGTAGACAAGGCCAAAGAGCCACTTTGGGGATAAAGGCTGCCCCAGGAGCAGAGACCTCCTTAGGTGTAAAGTCTTGTTCACGTGTAGGCAAAGAGAGCAGAGGAGTGGGTGGGGCAGTGGGCAGGGAATAAAAGGCTGGAGCTGGAAGAAGGGAGGGAGGATAGCTGACTGGCAAAGGCAGGAAAGTAGTCATCTGGTAAAGCCTTGGGGAGTCAGGAGGGACCAGGGAAGGGGGCATTCCTGGCCAGGAGAGAAGCAGGTTATTCTCTTAGGCCTCCCTCCCTCAAAGCCTTACCCTGTGGTCAGGGTGCAGTCGGTAGCTAGCAGGAGCATCTCAGGCATCCTGGGCAGGGATTCAGGCCTGGCAGCAGGACCAGAGACTTAAAGAAGAGGAGTGGAGGCACCTCTGGGATGGTGGATCTCCAGGCTGTTATCTGATATTTGAAACTGAAACTCTCTTATTGCCAGCAAACTCTGTAATAAGCCACACTTGTAGCTGTGCCTGTCTTTTATTGGAGAAGCTGGGAGATGATGGCATGCCTTGAGGGGAAGGTAGCCACAGAGGTTTGAAAGGGTGATAGTTTTGTATGCAGCCCATTTTAAAAATGCACTGCAGGTACTAAATTAGCACACCAGGGAGAGGACTATGCTAATACTTCTCCCTGGTGATAGGTTACCACACATGCAGAATTTTCTAGGTGACTAACAAGCTGGTTAAAGAGTCCGGTGGAGCCCATCTATCCAAGGACAGAGCTAAGGGGTTAAAGAGGTCAAAGGGCAGAGCCAAAAATATTAATTTATCTAAGGTGCAAATCTTGCTCTCAGCCACCCCCACCCCCTTCGGGAGCAAAGAGGAAACAAAAAAAAGGCATCTGATGACAGCTACAGTATTTTGAGAAGCTGCTTTTAAGATAAAAACTTGTCTGCAAGCCTAGTGCTACAAAGGTACTAAAAACACAGTGCTAAACAGTTAACAACCAGCCTCTTCCCTATTATCTCCAATATATAAAAAGCCCTCATTTGGTAACCAGCCAGAAGGGGGGGGGGAAACCAGTCATGCCAGTGGAAAACTAGACAACTGGCAACAATGTTTATGACTGTGCTGTGAGCCCTCCCCACCCTCAATCAGAACTTTGATTATCATACAATGGAAACTGGGGGTGGAAAACTGAATTACCAACATAATTGCAACTACTTTTCCTAGTCCCAAAAAAGCCAATGGAGTTCTAAAACTGACTATATTAGAAGCAGTGGAAAGCAGTTTGAATTTAGTGCCATCTTTAAGTCCAACAACATTTTATTCAAGGTATGAGCTTTTGTGTGCATGCACACCTCCTCAGATACATAGAAATGGAAGGTAACTGTTCAACAGAAAAATAGCATGTGGCAGCCACTGCGGAAGCAGCCTTTTACCATCTGCAGCTGGCTCTGCAGTTGGTCCCCTACCTTGGCCGCAATGACCTGGCCACAGTGATTCATGTGACGGTCACCTCGAGGCTAGACTACTGCAATGCTCTCTACATGGGGCTGCCTTTGTCGCAGATCCGGAAGCTGCAGCTGGTGCAGAATGCTGCAGCCAGGCTGTTGATAGGCCTCTCTAGAAGGGACCACATTCAGCCTGTGCTGAAAGCGCTGCACTGGCTGCCGATAGCGTACCGGATCCACTTCAAAGTACTGGTTCTTACCTATAAAGCCCTATATGGCCAGGGTCCAGCCTACCTGAGGGACCGCCTTTCCCCATATGTTCCCCCAAGAGTACTACGGTCGGGGGCCCAAAACTTGTTGGTCACCCCGGGCCCCAAGTACACCAAACTAGCTGCAACCAGGGCCAGGGCTTTTTCAGTGGCGGCTCCTACCTGGTGGAATGAGCTCCTGGGGGAGATCCGGGCCCTGCGGGACCTTATGCAGTTCCGCAGGGCCTGCAAGACGGAGCTCTTCCGCCAGGCCTTTGAGTAGGAGCCGCTGCCCCACTATACCATCACCGTCATGGTTGACGAGGCCCTGAGGAAGAACCTGGAAATTGTAAAGAAGATCCTGTAAGCCGTCTCCATTGGGCACAAACATCATGGGAAGTACTATCTGGAACTGTGCTGATTCCATCTTTGGACTTAGGATATCAGAAATTGATTGAGCACCATTGTTTTAAATGTTGGATGTTTTACCATGTATTATATGTTTTAAAGTTATTATGTATAACATGTTTTAATTATGGCATGGTTATTACCTTGCCCTTGTTAGCCGCCCTGAGCCCATTGGGGAGGGTGGGATACAAATGCGAAAAAAATATATAAATAAACATGAGGAAGATGTTTTAAGATATGTGGAGACAAAACAGGAATAACAAATTAAGCTTATATGGTCAACAGGTGTTTGGATTTAATTAAGGGGGAACAACAGTGAAGCAATAAATATGTCAAAATAGGAGATAAATGTGTAAAAGTATCCTTTCTAATTGTGGGAAATTAACTGAGACTCCATTGCTACACTCCATTCACCTCCTCTCAAGGTAACTAACAACATTTTTCTTTCTTTTGGGGGGTGAGATACAGTGTTATGTCAGAGAAATACATTTCAATTTTCATTGCATTACATTACAATCGCTATACCAATATAATGTTCTAAAGAAGAAATACACTAAAATACCGAGGTTATATAGCCCTTCTTGGTGAGAATACTTATGTAAGGACTGGATGAGTTTAGCATATGTAGTGATATAAAAAACAAACATCCCTATTAATTCCTGTGGGGGAGTTGTTCTGAGTGTTGCAATAACATAATTCAACAGTTTCCCTTCCCCTTCTGTTCTGAAGTTCCTTTGCAATAAAACAACTACTTTGCAATAAAACAACTGCTGAAGTGTTCTCCTACAGGTTTCTCAGTCTTATGTTTCCTGATGTCAGATTTGTGTCCATTTATCCTTTGGTGTAGGGTTTGTCCTGATTGCCCTGTGTAGAGAACCAAAGGGCATTGTTGGCATTTAATGGCATATACAATGTTAGAAGCAGTTTCTGATCTCATAAGATTTAAGCCTGAGGAAAACTTGTTCTTGACTAGCAGGGTAATGCTGAAAGACAAAAACCATGTTGTTGAAGGATGGGTATGAACTGGGGGTTTTGGTTCACGGTTCATGATGTGCCTGATTCGTGAGCCATGAACCATCACAAACTTTAAAAAACTAAATGAACCAGTTCATGAGGTTTGTGATGCAGTAGAATGCCTCCCTCTGCATGCTAGAGACACCAAACTTGCAGGGGATTTCTGGCTGACTCTCCTCTACCTGCCCTCCAGGTTTAGTGAGGATTGAATTTATGGGGTCCAAAGAAGGTGTCCTCATCCTCCATTGTTTCCAATAGGGGGGCCTGGGAAAAGAGCAAGGGCAATAGAAGCCCAGCAGAACAGAATCAAAGTCCCAGAGAATCTCTGCAGTAGAAACTAAAGGTGGGGGGTGGGAATCAGTGCCACTGTGACAGTGCAAACCCAACAGGACTAAGGTCAAACCAGAGAATCTCAGCAGTAGAAACTGAAGGGGGCCATTTTTGCAAGCCCAGCATAACCACTACAATGTACAGAGTGCTCAGAAGAACCCAGTGCCATTGTGGCAATGCTAGCTCAACCGGGCTGATGTCTAGCACAGAATCACATTCCAAGCAGATGGGGTTTTTTTTGCAAGCCCAGCAGAACCAATGCAATGTACTAGTGCCCAGCAGAACCCAGTACCAATGTGGCAATGCCAGTTCAATCACAATCCAAGCAAGGGAGGCATTTTTGCAAGTCCAGCAGAACCAGTACAATGTACAGAGTGCCTAGCAGTACCAGTGCCCAGCAGAATCCAGTGCCAATGTGGCAATGCCAGCTCAACAGGGCTGATGGCAAGCACAGAATCACAATCTGAGCAAGGGGTATGTGTGAAAGCCCAGGAGAACCAATGTACCAGAGTGTCCAGCAATATGTGTGCAATCACAGAGTGCCTAGAAGAACCCAGTGCCACTGGCATTGCAAGTTTAAAAGGACTGATCTCGAAGTACAGAGTCACAAATCCAAGCAAGTTGGGGTGGGATTTTCCAAGCTCTATGCAATAAAATGAGAAATGAACACAAAGGAACCCTGGCAGGGGACAGACCCTCAGGAAACTGACATGATAGTTTGAAACTGACAACAGTGTTTCCAAGGCTGGATAATTCCACCCCCCTTTGTTGCTTTGAAGTTTGGTAAACATTTTGTTTGGATGGAGACAGGGTGTCTAGAAATGTATCCATTCTTAAACCAGCACCAACCTCCAGGAGCTGCTTGAAATTTCATGGAAAATTCGTGCTGGTTGACCTGCCACAAACCTCAGTTTGTGAACCACGAACTGGCCAAAATTTGTCATGCATGAGCCTGTTTGTGCCTATTCCTAATATTGTTGTTGTTTTCTTTGTAAAAGCCTAATATACAAAAGCCAATAAACTCACACACCCCCACATACTCAATTTAAAAAATAAAAATAGTCCATAAATTGCTCAAAAGAAGAGAAGAAGAAGAAGAAATTGGATTTATACCCCACCCTTCACTTGAACTCTCAGAGCAGCTTACAAACTCCTTTCTATTCCCCTCCCCACAACAGACACCCTGTGAGGTAGGTGGGATTGAGAGATTTCTGACAGAAACTGCTCTTTCAAGGACAGCTCTTGTCAGAACTATGGCTTGCGCAGTCATCCAGCAGCTGCAAGTGGAGGAGAGGGGAATCAAACCTGGTTCTCCCAGATTAGAGTCTTCACACTTAACCACTACACCAAAGACAGCATGTTGCACACAATGAACAAGGAGAGCATGTTATACACAAAAGCATATTACAACAAAGTATACACAGTTTACACATCAGTTATGGCAAAGCTGAAAATGTTGCTGAATATGTGAACACACACACACACACACACACAAATAGGTATATATAAAAGCAGGAGTCTCTCCCCCCCCCATGTCTAGGAAAAGGTACTCATCATGTTGTTGTCGAACTGCAACCTCCACTTTAAAATGAAGAGATGCTGGTTTTGAACCCTGCTCTCTCATGCAAGCTTGTTGAGTGATCAGTCACACATTCTCAGCGTAACCTACTTCAAAAGGTTTTTATGAGGATAAAATGGAGGACAGAAGAATGCTGTATGCAGGTTTTGGTACCCCTTATGGAGGAAGGAGGGGTATAAGGGAAATAAACAAACAGGAAAATTAGGTTGTGGGCATGTTTTGTGAGCAGAAGGGCCTGTGTAGAGTGTTGATTGGTTTGGTATTTGTGGCATCACAAAACATTCTCCCCATTCATCCCAGAACAGTTTTTCAGCTGAACAACAACCAAATGGGTTTGATTCAACATGCTTTTTCACTGATGAAAAAGGAAGAAGGGGAGATCCCCTTTGGCCACTGAACAGACTGTGCGAGGCCAAAACTCCATATGTGGTAGGGGCTGTAAAAAGGAGGGGGATTGGGCAAGATTGACAAAAAAGCTGGATGGACCCAACCCATGGGTAGTTGTCTATTCTGTCAGGCACCATATGATTACTTAAATAATAATGGTATAAATGGCACTTTAAACAAACAAACAAAAAAGGTGCCCTACTAGGAGAATGGCAAATCCATGAGAAAATCAGTGTTGCTGCCAAGGCTGAACTCACCACACAGGGCCAAAAAGTGTCCAGGCTCCTGGTTTTATGCATCCCCAAAAGCCATCCTTCGTTCACAGCCCTCCTTTCCCAATACAGAGTTCAAGCAGCCTTGTAAATAAGCATTAAGAAGGCAACTCTGAAGATCAGACCATTAAATCTCATAATTCTATTAGGCCCTTCCAATGTTCTTTAACTTCCAATAATTTACAGAATATCAGAAATATTTAACAATTAAAAGCCTGTCGCTTTAATTCCTATTCATTTGCTGTAATTTAACAACTCCCTACTGTGTATTTAATTGTATGCTTTCCATTTATAAATAATCCTTTCGAAATGAAAATAAACCTGTAGCTTTTTCAAAGGTGGATAGCTGAAATAGTGTAAACAAACATAGATTTCTCTGGGGAAAAGCCTCAAGATGTGACTTTTATTGAGTTAGAGAATTGAGGCCCCGATCACATGCCGAATTTGTCATGTGAGAGCCACGATTGAATGGCGGAGTTTCTAGGCGCGATCACACCGCAACATCTGGCAAGTGGAGTGCACCCGTGGCGTACGGCCAAAAATGCACGTTAAAAAACTAGTTAGTAGCAACCAGTTTGCTCGAAGTTACTAGCAACCGGTTTGCCAAGGGCTGCCTCCAGACTCCCTTGGTGTGATCGCGCCGGTGTGCCGCTTTCCCCTTTGGCCCCTCATTGACACGCAGATGCGGAGGGAAGGAACCGTGGCATGCCGCCGACGTGTGGGATCGTGTTCTAATTGTGGCAGCACAATTAGCCCCGCCTCCCCCCCACACACACGTTATCCGGCCTGTGTGACCAGGGCCGGAGTAATTTATAATTACAAAGAATGGGAGGAATGTTGCTATACCCAGATTAACATATAAGACACTCATCTAAGTGCCATCAAGTCACAACTGACTTATTGCGTCCCCAGCAAGGGGCTTTCAAGGCAAGCAAGAAGAAGATGTTGTTCACCATTGCCTTCCTCTTCAGAGCTTTCCTTGGTGGTCTCCCATCCAATTACTGACCCTGCTCAGCTTCCAAAATCTGACAAAATCATGCTATACCATGCTGTTTCACACACACACACATTTTGAAAAGAATCCCAATCAATTGAGAACTGTAGCAGCAGGTGTTGGGACTTCGTAGAATAATATATCTATAGTAGTTGAATATACTGTGACTGCCCCCAAACCGACTTATTCAGTTCATAACAGTATAAGAGAATCTTGGCTAGGATCTAAAGGACAGCTTTTGGCATGCAATGATTGGTATCTGTAGGTTAAGTGCACACTCCATTCCAGACAGAGGAGGCTTAAACCTGGATGAAGTGGCTGGGAATCCCTGAATCCTCTTAATAGACTTGGTAGAATTTCCTGTGCAATAGCAATCTGAGACCATGTTTATACATCACTTCTTCACAGCTATGGAAAAAGAAGCCCTTGGCTTATGTGGCCACAGAACAAAAATATTGCAAACTTCAGGCTGGCACAGATGAAACTAGATTATTCAGGATGATGATACCTGAAGCAGGCTTGCAAAGAGCTCCAAAATGCATGAATGCCAACAGAATGGCAGAGGTGATTCAGTGTAAATGAGTGGGAAAGGACATCCATTAGACCAAAAATGCCCCTAATTTTACATATATACTGACTGGGTTTTTAATTGGTTGTGACCATCCAAGAAAATAAAAAGCTAAAATGTTTGAAGGTGTCCCTTTCATATGGAAAAAGAAGCCTGGAGGTTCAGAATGTATAGATTAGACAGACAACTGATGAGGCTTCTTTTTGTGTGTGTGAGTACTGTATGTGTGTGTGCCTGGAACTCATGGTTGACTTCTGGCAACCCCCGGTGGTGCTTGAACATTTCAGAGAGGTGGCTTGCTATGGTCTTCCTCTGTGTCCCAGCCCTGGTATTCCTTGGAGGAATTTCATCCAAGTACTTGCCAAGGTCAGCCCTGCTTAGCTTCTGACAAGAGACTTGCCTGGGCTATCCAGCTCAGGACAAGTGATGAGGTCTCTAATGGTTTGTTAAAGAAATCTGTGTACTGTTTTTTTAAAAAAAACTACTGTCCAAAGCAGTTTACATAAAATCACAGAAGAATAAATACAATAGAATCAATAAAATAGTAAATGTTGAAAACAGAGAGATCATCAACCTGCTGTACTGTATACCATGGATCTGAAAGACGCAACCAAACAACCGAATAACAATCACAAGAATCCAATCAAACAGATAATAACAATAGTCTGAAAAGCCAGCTTAAAATCAAACATTTATAACCCAAATTCCCCAGTCATAAAGCAACAGGAGGAACAATGAGTAAGCGGAGGGGGGAAATCCAACCTCAGACAAAAAGAGCTTTAGCCTTGAGCTGAAAGCGGGTACCAGAAGGAAACTGGAGTGGAGTTATTTGAATGAGCTGTTGTCAGTGGAAAGGAAAGTTCCCTTCCTTTGTTGCTACTCATCTTATTTTGGAACTTGCAAAAGGGCTTCCAAAAAGGAATTGAACTGTTGAGCACTGGGAGGAGGCAGTTCTTAAATAATATGAGAACAGGAAAATACATTACAGTGCCATCCTAAGTTAATTGAAGTCAGTGAACTTGGAAGGTGTAACTCTGCTGAAGATTGCACAGTTAGTAAATGGTGCAAGAAACAGTTTTTCTCATAATACTTCCACTAGGGGCTCATCCAATGAAATTAATCTGCTGTAAATTTAGGACAGAATAAAGGAAGCCCTTCTTCACATAGCTAAAAAAAATTCAGGGGTCAAGCTGTGCCCAGGGAGTGAGAAACATGTATGAACAATATAAGGAACATATAAAGAACCCAAATAATAAATACATGGAATCCACTAGACTCAGCTATTGTGGCCCTGATCCATGTCATGTCTCCCCAGCTGCTCCTTTTGGCGTCCGGATTCCATATCCGACAATCTCATTATGGCTCCCCAACAATGTGTGTCATTCAATAAAATGGACACGTGCAGAGTTAAGCTTCTCTTTTTGTCACTTGGATGTCGTCTGCTAGTTTCTGATATACTCTGTGTTACATAATGGATCACTATAATTTCAGGGACAAAATGAGGTATAAAGTAAAAATATATGCAACTGAGCTGGGACCGATGGGGAAATCGTGAGCAGTAAAATTATTTTGTAACTCTGTGGAAAGCGATATTTTGTTCATGCCATTGACTAAAAGGAATGAATAAAATTATTTCAATGGAGATGCTGCTGCTGCTGCTTCTGACGAGATATTGGATAAATGTATAATTGAATCATTACTTGATTTATAAATTAGACCATTAAAATCTCTTAATTTCAGAAAATAGGAGCAGTCAAGTTGTTTTATAATTTCAGAATCAATTACCAGCAAATGAGGTTCCTAGAAATGAAGGTAGATAATTGTTCTTGGCTTCAATGACTAGCTTCAAACGAGGGAGGCAAGCTTTGATGGTGATGCGACTCGCTTTTTATGGTGATACGACTTTGATGGAAGAAACCACATTGGAAAGCTGTAGGAACACATGTTGTTTGCACGTTTATGCAAAACAAAATGCACAAACACACATGTTCAAAGTTAGCAGCATGAACATAATAGGGTTTTTTAAAGGGGGGGGTTGAAGGATGAGCAGAGGAAGTAGGTTGCAGAACAGAGAAAAGAAGAAGAAGAAGAAGAAGAGAAGAGATTGGATTTATACCCTGCCCTTCACTACCCAAAGGTGTCTCAGAGCGGCTTACAAACTCCTTTCCCTTCCCCTCCCCACAACAGACACCCTGTGAGGTGGGTGGGGCTGAGAGAACTCTGACACAAACTGCTCTTTTTCAAGGACAGCTGTGCCAGAGCTTGTGACTGACCCAAGGTCACATCAGCAGGTGCAAGTGGAGGAGTGGGGAATCAAACCCGGTTCTCCCAGATTAGAGTCCGCACACTTAACCACTACACCAAACTGGCTTTTTGTAGAAAAGAGGTTCACAAATGTAGATGATAGGAACATGCATGTGAGAGATTGAAGAATGGATGAAGCAGGTAAGGATGTGCCCACGAGAGGTAACAGGATATGGAACTGCCAGCAATCAGAATGCATCTCTATTCTGTTCAGCATGGTGTAGTGGTTAGCATGTCATACTAGGTCCTGAGAAACTAAAGTATGAATCCCTACTCCGCCACTGAAACTTACTGGCCAGTCATACACTCTCAGCCTAACCTACCTCACAGGGTTGTTTTGAGGATAATATGGAGAAGGGGAGAATCTTGTACTCTAGTTTGGGTCCCTGTTGGTGTGTAAAGTGAGAACAGTGGAGCTGGAAACCCTACCCCCCCCCACCCCCCACCAGTGGCCAGGGAGGACCTGGCAATCTTGTTACCATGTTGTCCTTCTGCAGAAATGTCTCCTTGTCTGCACTGGTTGAAAGCATTAGTAGTTCACACATACAGGGTGAAATATTAGACTTGGCAGTCTCCAGTTGGGTCTTTGAGATCTCCTGATCTCCGGACTACAGAGGGTAGAATCAAAAAGCATTATCAGGGCTTTTTTTGTAGAAAAAGCCCAGCAGGAACTCATTAGCATAATAGTCCATACCCAACAGCAGGAACTCATTAGCATATTAGGCCATACCCTGACAGCACAGCTCATTCGCATATTAGGCCACACCCCCATGTTACCAGAAGTGTGGTCATCCAGCCACACCCACCTTTTGCTTCTCATTCTCTTTACCTTGGTTTGTTGTGAAAACCCAGGGCTTTTTGCATGTTAGGCCACACACCCCTAATTGTAGCCAATCCTAATGAGTTGCTGCTGTTGGGTGTGGCCTATTATGCTAATAAGTTCCTGCTGGGCGTGGCCAACTTGGGAGCCAGCCGGAACTCCGTTCCTGTGCGTTCCTGCCCCAAAATAGCCCTGAGCATTATTCTCAACTGCGGTCCCTCCCCTCCGCAAACTCAGCCCTCCGCAGGCTTCACTGCCAGATCTCCAGGGATTTTCCAACCTGGAGTTGGCTGCTCTATAAGAGACACCTCAGGTACATCAAACCACTGTCTCTTATCACCTCTGCTAGCACAAACGTAACAGGGAACTCTATAAAAAGCAATATAATTACAAAACATGTATAAAAATAAGCATCCATCTATCCTAAACTATAATATGCTGATCACTCTTTTTTTTTTAACAGCTTCACATCACACAAAAATAATAGTTTTAAAGTATGGACCTGTAAAAACCCCTGTTATTTCTGTGAAGGAATCCTTTTTAACAATCCACCCCCCCAGAACTCTTTTTGCATTCTTATTAGTATTGTTATTGTTATTATTACTACAGTATATCTTGTCTCTAAAATGGAAGAAAAGGAACAAAACAGGCGCCCTTTGCTCCCCCTTATATATTTATTTACATAATTATCCATTTTGGGGTTGGCAAACTGACAAAGTGAATAAAAGAGAATATTAGCATTCCTGGTTTTAGTTTCTGGGAATATCGGCATTAAACTATTTAATACAAATACTGTCTCTATAGAGCACAGAAATGTCTCCAAGCCAGCTCTGCTCTGGTAACAAGAGCTAAACTGGGCTGTATTTCATTTCATTCCCGCTGAGAGTATTTATCAGCAAAATCTGGATAAAAACCTCCCGAAATATGCAACTTAAGCCTGATCATAACTGGGCTGCTGAGGAGGAAAGTGAGAGGATTATCTGGAGTCGGGAAGGACAAATATGAGATTGTATTGTCACTCTGGGCTATAGGCCTCTTGGCAAAGTATAGTGTAAGGTTCAGCTGACAGGCCTTTTGACAACTGACAGATGAAAATATGAAACTTAAATTCTTCATGACAGATAACTTTGCTGAATGAAAAGACTGATAGAGAAGCACTATAGGATAGGGGTGGGAGGAGAGAGAGTGCGCACGCACACAGAGAGTGTGTCGCTTTCTCAGCAATTCCTTTAAGCCTATGCCTTTAAAAGCCGATGCTAACTATCTTCTGAAGCTTATCTAATTGTCTCTCTCAAAACATACAACACTGTATTAATGGAGCAGCTGAACTGGCCTGATTTTCTCTCAAGCATCTTCTCTGCATCCAGCAAAGTCTTAGGAACTGAAGCAATGTCTTAAATATGATATGCAGGCATGAAGGAGGATTTCCCTCCCTCGTTTGAAATATCTGTGGTGCTGGGAGGTATTAATGCTTTAAACCAAGGCTGACAGTCCATTGTTGTAGGATACTTATTAATTGGCACATAAATCACCCTAAACTTCAGAGATTGCAATCTTAGTCCAGATTTTTAAAAACTACAACCATAAATAATTGTTCTACTCTGCCAAGAGGGTTTTGGGTCCCTCACCCCTTTCTTCTGAAGGGGATGTGAGCGGAAACTTTACATCAGTATGTAAAACAATCCATAGCAGAACTACTGTCTTCTGTAATTTTAGACAGCATTGGTTGAAATTGCATTAAAGGAAATAGACGTAATCATGGACACTGAGAAGTACAAAGTATATTTGTATACAGGCAGGGAATGAGATGGGCTGCTACAAAACATTTGCACACCTGTGAAGGGTGCATATCTAAAACATTTTAATGCTGCAGCTGGGAAGGGATCAGGTCCTTGGGCTTCTGTAGATTTTAAAGGGACCAACATTCTTCATATCTCATTTCCTGCTACCCATTTATGAAGCTTCCCCTTTCAAACTGTCCAAAGCATACTGTAGTAAAGAGCCCAAAGGAAATTAGGGCCTATAGTGTAATTATCAAAGACTGGCAGACCATTCTAAGCAAAGTTATTACTCCCTTGTAAGTCCCTGAAGTAAATTGGCTTAAAAGGGTATAACTCTGCTTAAGTTTGCACTGTACATCTGACAGCGGATACTGGGTTGTTTCTATGGGCCCCAGAGTGATTCCATGCAAATGTGAATGGAGGAAAGGGTGGTGACACAGCTAAAGCCATGGAATGATGTGCAAAGTATTATTAGGCCTCATTTTGCTCAACACCTCCCCCCTTCTGTAATTTTCTGTAACAATGAGGTAAAGGAGTTTCTTTCTTCCCATTGTATCTGAAGAAGGGAGCTCTGTGTCATGAAATCTCATACTCATATGTTGAACAGTTTGAGTCCAGTGTCACCTTTAAGACCAAGGAAGTTTTATTCGAAGTGTAGGAGGAGTAAAAGATAATTATAAAGGTGTAAAAGATGATTCAGCATCAGGTCCCCGGGTCTTTTTTAGCCAGTTTGGATTATCGGGGTTCAAATCCCTGTTTTTCTTGTCCTCTTTAGCTTCTTTGAAGATTTCAAACATGTTCACAAACTTGGTGGGGGAGATATTAGTTCACAGATGTTCATCTTTATATTACAGGAGGACTCTCATTTCCACCACAGACAAATTAAGAGTTTTCTCACTATCTCTGCAAATGGCTTAGTTTTTAAAAATCTATTTTCCCTTCCATCCCTCCAGACCAAGCTGCTTTTTCCAGCTTCTCCTCCTCACCGCCCCCCCCCCCCCCCCCGCCAGTGGAGGGGGATTCAGAGACCACGTATGACCCTC
>NW_015165837.1:503260-524592 GCF_001447785.1 Gekko japonicus | reverse complement strand
AAGAAAATGAAAAAAAGAGTAGGGGGGGTAGAGAATGGGGGGGGGGGGGGGGGGAGAGAAGAAAAAAAAGGTATTCTTGGTTAGCCCCTGTCACTTTCTCCAGTTGCCATGACAATGCCTAATCTCAATCAGAAATCAAAAAGAGAGAAAGAAAGAGAGAGAGAGAAGATAAGAGTGATGACGGTTGGTTTTTCTAAAGCCTTCAGGCCATGGCCCGCATGTGATCATCACCCAGGTAGACGGCACTCGAATGCCAGACGGTAAGACTCGGCTGGGATCCCAGGAACATGGGAAGGCAGGAATGAAGCTCCCATGAAAGGTAAAGGAAAGATTTGTGGGGCAGAGAGAGGGCGGAGAAAGATGAGGGGAGCCAGCTCTGTGTCTGAGAAAGAAGAATCCCGGCGCCACCAGAGGAACAGCTGCCTCAGGTATGTAGCCAGTTTGAGCTCGTTCCCAGCTCTGCCAAGCCCTAAACATGCACAGAAAGAGAGAGAGAGAGAGAGAGAGCTGCTAAGAAGGCTGCCTTATTAGATACCATCTATCTCTCAGACAAAAAAAGGAGCCTGACTTCTGGGCACTTCTCCCAACAATTGTTTGTGGTTAAATCACTTCAGATCTTGGTAAAAAAGCAATATGTATGATCATGTCTTTATGTGGAAAATTATGCCACAGAAGAACTAGAGCACATGTGCAGTCTGATAATGTAAGGGTTGCTAGATGAAGGGTTGTGATACAGCTGTGGTTTCTTTACCTAAGCAAGCAGGCTTTTTTTTGGGGGGGGACATCCATAGATGGGTACTTGTCGATGATCCAAGGGTGGCAGCAGCAGCAGAAAAAAGGGGTGGTCTTTTCCCAGCATCATCTCAGTGCTCTGCTGTTTAGGAATAGTAGGATAGAAAGGAAAGACAAGGAGGCTGATCTTCTGGGAGAAACTTAAACCTGGGAGACTGGGATGACTATTTTTCACAGATTCCATCCTTTCCCAGGGTTCTTTGTCTACCAGCATACGGTTTTAAAGCCATCAGTCTTCCTCAAGGACCAGTATGAACCTAAAGGCCCCTGAGAATCAGGCAATGGTCAAGGCATTTCCAAAGTCTGCCACAGAGAGAAAAACTGAGCAAGTATCAACTGCCAAACACTTCCATGCAGTTTGGGAATGACAGAGATCTTTACTATGGGGTGACAGAAGCTCTTACTGTGTGTGGCTACAAACTATTTATAAATATATTTAATTCTCAACAGAGCCAGAACTATGGATATTTCAATGCACAGATTGGAGCCATGGAAGGACAAGACAGGTTTTTCTACAAAGCTGAAAAAAACCCAGTGTGCGGGGGGGGGGGGGGGATGAAATCTTTTAAAAAGGAAAGGGAGGGTAAAACCCCTCAAATTATAGAAGTAGCACTTGTACCTTTAAGAAACAAATGCCCTCTTCAGTGGACACTGTGGGGTTGCTAGGCAGCTACAATAGTATTGTCAGCCTTCAAGCCCTGATTTCTATCAGTAAAAGGCAGGGTAAGGGGCAGGGCCCTTTGAGGGAGGACTCATCAGGGCCAGGCCTGGCAGCAACCACTGGACAAACTGAGAGCCAGTTTGGTGTAGTGGTTAAGTGTGTGGACTCTAATCTGGGAGAACCGGGTTTGATTCCCCACTCCTCCACTTGCACCTGTTGATGTGACCTTGGGTCAGCCACAAGCTCTGGCACAGCTGTTCTTGAAAAAGAGCAGTTTGTGTCAGAGTTTTCTCAGCCCCACCCACCTCACAGGGTGTCTGTTGTGGGGAGGGGAAGGGAAAGGAGTTTGTAAACCGCTCTGAGACTCCAAGTGAAGGGTGGAGTATAAATCCAATCTCTTCTTCTTCTTCTAGCATGTGATTTATATGACTCACCCAGTCTTGGCTGGATGATACTCTTTAATAGCAGCCACCCCACAAAAGCCTGTGCGGTATAGTCATTAGAGTTTAGGACTAGAATATGGGAGACCCAGGTTTGAATCCCCACTCTGCCAAGGAAGCTCACTGGGTGATCTTGGGCCAGTCACACACTCTCAGCTGAACCTACCTCACAGGGTTGTTAAGAAGATAAAATGGAGGAGAGGAGAATGATATGAAGAAAATAAATAATAATTACAGCTGAAGAAAGTGGACAGATAAAAGGTGGGTTGGTGGGTGGGGAGGAGTGAAGGAAACAGGGAAGGCTGAGGCTATAGGGACCACCAGGAGGAAGGAAATTGTGTGGAAAGGGGGATACAGAGAAAAGTAAGGTGCATCTCACAAGCCCTTGCAGGTAGGGTTGCCAGGTCTTACCTCCTCACTGCTGGGGGGCAGGAGCTCTCTGGGAGTGGGGGTGACACTCAGGTATTTTGGGCAAAACTCTAAGGTTACCATAGAGTTTTGCCCCAAAATACCAGAGCATTGCCATGTGACGCCCCAGCATGATGATGTCACTTCTGTGTGACATTATCATATTGGGGATGTCACACCGGGTCATGGCTGTTGGCGGTGGGGCTTCCACCTGCTGGCCAGCAGTGGCAGGAACCCGCAAAATCAGAGGATCCCCTACTCTCAACAGGAACTTGCAGGTTCTCCACCACAGAATTGGGACTGGTGTTGCCACTTACTTGGTAATGGCAGGGGACATCTTGTTGATGCTCCCTGTTCCTGCTCTCACTCAGTGAAGCAGTGGGGAGGGCTGGGAGAAAATAGCACATGGAAGCCACTTCCTGGGTCAGAACAGAAAGTGACATCATGGTGCTCTGATGGTGAAAAGTGCCATCAAGTCACATCTGACTTATGGCAACACAGTAGGGTTTTCAAGGCAAGAAACAATCAGAGGTGATTTGCCATTGGGGAAGGAAGGGAAAGCTGAAGGGGGGCGGAATGAATGTAGCTTGACTGGTAGGTGGGAAGTAAATAAGGAAGCAGGAAAAGGTTACAGGGGCTTTCAGAGAAGAGAAAATAATGGGGATGGGGAAAATGAGATGCCCACTCACCAGCCCTTGTGGGTCCATTACTTGTTTATTGTATATTTCTTTAGCTTTACATTTTTGTCTCTAGTTAAAGGAAGCCAAAGCAACTCACAACATTTACGAAATACTTACATTATGGTTTTTTGGAGAAAAAAATAACAACACAGAAATATTTAAAAGCATTTCACTCTCAGCAGACTATAGCTCAAAAGCCTGATGAAATCAAACATTCTTTGAGCCCTCTTGAAAGGGCCAGTGAACCAGATTTGGTATATTTGGGAGGGCATCAATAGTATAAAGATAGCAATTCACTATGGATGACCTTTCCTTTGGTTTGGTTTCATGTAGGTGTTTAAAAAGATGGGAAAGAGAATAGATTCCTATGGAAACCTACAAAATAGCATATGGATAGCAGCAGTACTTTCCCAGCATCACTTTTTGGATCCAATTAAAATTGTAACAATGTCAACACCATGACTAGTTCTACCATATTTGAACTGAACTCTAGTTACCCGATTCTAGTTAGGCCCCTTAACATCATTAGAAAGCATATGAGATGGGCTTCTGGTTTATGGCAACATGAAGGCAGACACATCTCCCGGATGTCCCAGGGATGCAATCTGCACACCAGTGGGTAGGAGGGGGTCCGACGGGTCGTGATCCCCCCCGGAGCTTTGGTAAAAGGCTCCTAGCCAGGGGGCTTTTGAGGGGCGACCTCTTCACCGGCGCGATGCCGGAGAATTGAGGTGCTCCTCCATCCCGAAGGTCCTGCCGCTGAGTGTCCACATGGACGTAGCGTCACTGACTGGGTCAAGCGTTGGAGATTGGGTGAAAAAACCGATGCTGAGCGGCCGGGTGGCCGGCAACAAACTGTGAGTTGGGCTGAAGCGAGCATGAAGAATTAAAAAGAAAGCTGCCCCCATAAATGAGCGATGGAAAGCAAGCGAGGCATAGAAATAAAGAGATGGGAGCGGAAAAATAAGCATATAAACCTGTTTTAAGAGACTTACCAGAGCGCAGAAAAGCGTTTGGATGAATATCAGAGACTTTAGCAACTTTCAGAAAAGTAAACAAATCCAAAAAGATGGTGGGGAAGAAACCGGATAAGGACAAACTGTTGAAAGCATAACTAGTGGGTAGTCCTCTAATGGAAGAGACCACTGAGCTTTCCAAAATGCTGGCAGATTCCTTGCGCCCTCTGCTGGACGAGATGACTAATATCAAGCAACAATTGTCAACAATTGGTCAGAGCTCGGCTTCACAGCAGTTACAATTGACTCAATCTTTAGAAGCAACAGAGCAAATGACGGAGAAGTTGAAGGAAATGGACGCTAATACTAAAAAAGTTAAGAAAAAGGTGCAAAAGCTGGAAATGAAACAAGCAACAGAAGAGTCACAACTTCTGCAGCTGCAAATGGAGAAAGCAAACTTGGTCCTATGATTCCAAGGGGTCCTGGAAATTAAAAGAGAGAATCTGAAGCAACGGCTGAATGAAGCAATAGTCCCAATGACAGATTTGACAGCGGTATATCTTTACAGCGAGATGGATGTGGTCTATAGGTCCTATTCCTTATACATCAAGAAAAATAATCTGCCTGGGGAAATAGTAGTCAGATTCTCGAAGAGACATGTGAGAGACTATATTTTGAAAGCAACTATGGGAACACCCTTGAAAATTGGGGACAACTATATCAGGATTTTAAAAGACATCCCATTTGACATAAGACAGAAGAGAAAGAAATATAAAGAACTAATCCTTTTTCTGCAAACAAATGGCATCAGTCACAGATGGCTAATTTCAGAAGGAGTCATTTTCAAACTCCACGATAAAAAAGAAAAGATTTTCTGCTAACACAGCTGGGGAAAGCAGCGGAGGACAAGAAGGAAGAAGAAAGCAAATCTGATGGTGAGTTAGGCTCGGGTTTTTCTGATGAAGACTCTGTCTGAAAAGGGGGCAGTTGCCCCCAAAAGTCCATACAAATTGAGGATAAGAAAAGATAAGAATAAATAATGGCTGAAGGACTCTGATTTGTGCCTGAAAATTCTGAAATAACTTTGGGATGCTCTGGGGTTTTCTTTAAACAGTTAAATGGTGGCTAAAAGATAATTAACCTAGCATAACCGACTCTATTCATTGTATTATTAGCATTTTAGAATAACATTGAGATAATCTGATGTATTGATCTCCTACTCTTGGGTTTTTAGTTATTAGTGGGTCTTTTTTCTTTCTCATTAGATGTAGTTTCCCTTCCTGTATCTTCAGCTATAGTTTGTAGTTTGTGAAAAAACCAATTAAAAACTCTCCTCAGGGGGATTCAAAAAGAAGAAGAAGAAAGCATATGAGATGCCGGTGAAAGAGAAGATGAAGGATTACTTCTCTGTTACCACTGTACTGGCTACATCACCTCTAATTAATTTTTATGGTAACTCAACAGTTGATGACTCCTTGATATGAATCCCAATATGATAAAAAATAATCTGGCTATTAGCTGTAATGCATTTGTCTTTTTGTTTGTTTTGGCTGATAAAATCACAAAGAGCCACTTGAATCAGTGGGTCACCTTTTGGTTGCTGTTTGAGGGACTAGGGTTGCCAGGCCTGGGTTGGAAAATACCTCGAGACTTAGGGGGTGGATCCGGGAGAGGGTGGGGTTTGGGGAGGGGCCTCAGCATGGTAAAACATCATGGAGTCCACCCTTCAAAGTAGCCATTTTCTCCAGGGGAACTGATCTCTGTCAGTTGGAGATCATTTGTAAAAGCAGGAGATCTCCAGGCCCCAACTGGAGGCTGGCAATCCTATAAGGGACAGTTTCAAGGCTGGCTTCCTGAAGGACACCCCATGCAGTTTAGACCCCTGTATTAAAATCCTACAGTGAAGTGGTGAGAGATTCATTGATGACAATTGTTAATGTCGCCTTACTGGAGAGGGTCTTTACTAGGATCCCGAAAGAAGCTGTGATAAGGCCATTATTAAATTAAAGAAGTCTTCAGAGAACTCTTGTTTCTAAGAGCTGATACATATAATCCAAAGTCCATATGTTTTGGTATTTTTGAGCTGGAACTGTAATTCCCATGAGCACAGGGACTCAGTTTGGATCAGGACTTGGAGCCAGCAAAGAAAATCGGATTAAGCCTTCCTCCTGTGCAGGAAACGTACATGTGCTGGTGGCTACACACAAGTTGCCCTAATGGACCAAATACCAGCTCCCTGGGGCCTCTTTCTGTCAGGAAACCTTGATCCAAATTCAGCCTATCTGAGCCTGGGAACTGAATTCCTAGCATGGAACTCCACAGAACTCTGACCCAGAGTCCTTAGTTGTGACTGATCTACCGTATCTGGTAGAAAGACTGAGAAATATTCATAGAAAAGTAGTCCTCTCAGTCTTTCTACAGACAGATATGGTAGATCAGTCACAACTAAGGAAGTGTTTAGAATATGTTGTGGGGATTAAGGGGATCTCTTGATGTGGTTTTTCTACCAGTTGGTACTCAGAACGAAGATGAAAAATGAATGGTCTGCAGTGTTGTTAATATCTATGTAAAATCTGTATGTAAAATGAGATTGTTCATGGCTTTGAAGCTGGGGAGCATTGATATGCTGACAATACTCAGCTGTACATTTCTTTAAATAAGCCTCTGGATGCTGCTGTCCCTGTTCTGGGCCATCATGAGTCAGCCATCTTGTTCACATTACTTTGATTTTAAGACCCTTACAGTAGTGTCTATACAATTCCCAGTTCAGCAATATGCAAACCTTTAAAGCATTTCATGTCCCACATCTTTGAAGATGATTCAAAGCACTGGACAGGATCTCTTCCCAGTGTCCTCTGTCCTCTTCCTCTTCCAAACAGGACTCTGGCTCCATGGACTCTGGCTCTTTGAAGATGTGGGCTTTTGTCTTTCTTAGTAGGGTTGCCAGCCTCCAGGCGGTAGCTGGAGATCTCCCACTATTACAACTCATCTCCAGGTGATACGGATCAGTTCACATGGAGAAAATGGCCGCTATGGAAGTTGGACTCTATGGCATTATACCCCAACCACCTCCCCCAGGTTCCACACCAAAAATCTCCAGGGATTTCCCAACCTGGAACTGGCTATCCTATTTCTTAGCTATGGTTTTAGATGATTTGTTGATATTGTTAGCATTCTCCTTGTTACCTACTTTGGGTCCCAGTGCTGGGGAGCAAGCTAAATAAATAAGAGTATGGGAGGCCTTAGAAGCCTCCTCATCCAAGGACTGCTCCAAAGTCCCCATTTCTTCCTCATTCAATTTTATTTAACTGGTGGTGGCAGTTCCTAGAAAAAGGGAGCTCAACAGCTGTCACTGAGAATATTCTCTGTGCACGGAATAGGCTTGGCTCACCTTGGAATAATTCAGAGCATTTCAAGCAGATCAAAGAGGTTACAATAGCCTCTGCCATAATGGTGGAGGTGCTGCCAAGCCAATGTATCTGAAACACAGGGAATGAAAGTCTGCAATATATTCTTCGTAGCTGAATCCACAACTGAGTTATGTTACACTGTGGTAGTTTAATTTCAGCTACTACTGTCCCATTTACACGCACCAGTGGAACTAAATTAGTTTATATCCAAGAACTTCAACTTAAGTGGGTTATGAATTGGGCTGCCCAGGTTATAATTTCCTTTTTTTTTTTATCCAGCTCTCAAATACTACCAGAGTGAAACACCATCCTTCAGTGGTTGCCGAACATCCTGCTGTGTAATGTTTTCCACCACAGTTTCAGTCTGGTAAGGAAACTACAAATATTTGGAATTAATGCCTGCCTTTGGATGCCAATTCTTTGATTGCTACCAAATATGTGCACAGCACAGACCAATCACCTCATTTGAAATTCTAGTCTAAACATTACTGGGCACCAACCAGCAGGGTGAGTTGGCTGTTCAATTTGCATTCTTTACTTCCTTAAAAATGCACTTACTTCCCTTATGAGAGTAGTGTTGGGCAAGTGATAAAGTTATTGTTCCACATCTAAGTATTCCTTTTTATCACTATGGAAGAATCACTTGGAAAATATTTGTTTGTTTTGTAGGCGAGAACAGAAGGGGAAATGCCTTAATATAAAGTTGATATTTTCCTCTGTGCTTTGTTCTCTATTAATGTGCTATTCGAGGTTTAAATTTAGCCCCAAATATCATGCGTTTGGTCAATCTTGTCATCACCATATAGATAATAAATAACTAGTCCCCAAATCCGTGCTGCTTGAATTAAAGACTTGGAAAAAATCGGTCATTCACATATTTTGCGATTATCAATAATAGGGAAACTGAAGGTGGTGTGTTAGTCTTTGCCAGAAATTGTGTGGGTATCCTTGTGCAATAGGAGCCTAGCAGGACTGGAGTGTCACAACAGACATTTAGCCAAATACCTGGGGAAATGCAACATAAAAGTGTTAGTGGGGAAAAATCTTCTTTCAGCAAAATTACCTAATATATTTGCTAATGGTATCTGATTTAAAAGCCATAAAAATACTGGATAAAAGCACATTAGACAAGGTGTTGTATTTATAAGTGTTTGTCACCTTGGCAACAAAAGCTATATTCGAAATCTAACACTAGCTATGATGGGCCAAGACCTTTTAAAATTGGTAAATACGTCTTTATGGCAACGATCTGCTTTCAGCAAAGGAACACAAGAGCCATAAAAGGCAAGTTCTCCATTGCATAACAAGTTCTTACTAGCTTTCAGCTTGGATTTGCTCTGTCTCTCTGCTGTATCTGCAAGCTCTTTTCACAACAAAGAAAACATCACATCTTCAGTGTCTGTGAAATACTTACTACTTGTCCATTTTTCCAGAATGAATAAAATATTGATACTGGCTCATGGTTTTTTTAAAAAAAATAATTGGCAAATGCATTTATTTGGATGAGTGTCCCAGTGATTTCAGAGAAACATAGTTTTGAGTCTTGAACAAACACATATAAAATCCTAGTTGAGGACATAATTTTCAGTGTCAGAGTGATATATTTAAATTAAAATCACCATTCATTCATAGGTGTAATTTGTATTTTGCCATCCCTATCCAGAGGACAGGCTGTTTCATATTAAAAATGTTAAGCCCTCTATTATTTATTCAGATCATTTATCCTTTGCTTTTCCACCACATGCACAGCACTCAAAGTAGCTTTAAATGTATACCCTTTGAAACTACTGCTCCAAAACTAACTTATCTATATTTATTGATAGTTGTACAGTACCTTGGCTAATAAAAATGCTATAAAAATGATCAGTGAAATAGTAGTAGCAGCACCAGTAAATGATAATAATATACCTCAGTGCTTAGCTGGTATCTTGAAAGAAGTCTACTGCAGCCAATGACATTTAATTCCACACAATCAACCTGATCCTGATCAAGGAAGATCCATCTTCAAAAGAAAACTTCCACATCTATAAACAATACAAGGTGGTCAGGACGTCCCCCATATTTCCATCATGTTGCAGAATGTGCAAAACAGAAATGTTCAAGAAGGCATTTTTATTAAGGGATTACAACTCTAGCATAACGGAACAACTCAAGAGGTCACTTTTATAAGGGAAAAGGGATTGAAGACTATTGTTACTTCTATTGTATGTATACTTTTACTGCACTGTCTTCTACCTTTGTAAGCTACTTTCTAGATTATGGCACGTCATACCGTAGACAGTTTTCTGTTTTCATTGATTTCTACAGAGGTCATTTCGGGGGGGGGGGACCGCGGGGGATCGCAGCCCCCCCGGGTGAGGTACGGTGGCGGCCGGGACCGTTGGGGGCGGGGTGTGCGGCCTTATGACACACTTCCGGTGATGTCAGGGGGTGTGGCATATGCTAATGAGTTATGCTAATGAGTTCCCCTAGCTCTTTTTCTACGAAACGACCCCTGGATTTCTAATTCTGTAATCCAAGTCCTACCCTGACCTGGATGACCCAGGCTAGCCCAGTCTCCTCATCTTTTGGAAGCAAAACTGGCTTCACCCTGTTTAGCACTCGGATGGGAGATCACCAAAGAAGTCCATGGATGTATGCAGAGGCAGGCAATGGCCAACCACTTCTGTTTGGCTCTCGCCCTGAAAGCCCTGCAGGGTTGCCATAACTCACCTGCAACTTGACAGCACTTTCCACCAATCCTATTGCATTGTAATGTTTATTGGATGTCTGATGCTGTCTGATTTTATTGACTTTTATACTTATTAATCCACATTGAGTCCCAGTAAGGAAGGCAGGCTATAAATGAAGTGAATAAACATTTTGACATGCATTTGCTCTCACAGTGTGATGATTATCTGGGCCCCACTGAGTTGGATGGATGCATCTTTTAATGTGGAAAAGCATGTGTGTGGGGGCCACTAGTCCAGGCCACTAGTCTTTACATGCCAAAAGTTGTGCCTGATTGGAGCTCCATAGTGGACGCTGTCTTTAGAAGTAAGTATTAGATATAAAAGTGCTGTAACATGAAAGTCAGCTACACTAAAAATTGCAATATTCAGAAACCAGGGGATTAATATTTTAATTTTTTTGAAAAAGGGCTCTTTGCCTGTGGCTCTTAGCCTAGGGACTCTTGGACTAGGGGCTCTGTAAGAAGCCCAAAAAGAGCCAGAAAGACAAGGCCCTAGGCTCTTTGTCTTTCCCATAAAATAATTTGACTTTGATAACAAAAACCACATAAATACCAAGGGTTTAAAAGGGGGATTATATTTATTTATTTTAAAAGAATTATGAAGCCAGAATGCCAGCAGGGGGTTGGGGGCTATCCAGTGTTTTGCACGGAGTGTCACATGTATGACTATCTGCCCACTGGGCAGAAGTCTTGGGTGTGTCCTCGGTGCAAGGAGCTCCTGGTTCTCAGGGAACGTGTGTGCTCCCTTGAGGCCAAGGTGGCTGACCTGGAGAAGCAGAGACAGTCAGCTAGGCACACAGAAAAGACTCTCGGGGACTTGTTAGCTACGTCCCACTCTGGATCTGGCAGCCCCGCTGCTGTCAGGGAGCATGAGGGTCTAGGGGAAACAGGGCACCGTGCTGAGGATAAGGGGAATGTGCCCTCAGAAGGGACCTCTTCCCCAGCTGGTGAGCGGCTCTCCTTTTGCACCAAGGAACCATCCCTGAGCAGGGTGGGAGGGGGGCTCTTGGTAGTGGGTGATTTGATCCTTAGGCAGGTAGACAGCTGGGTGGCGAACCCGCGTACTGACCGTATGGTGACTTGCCTGCCTGGTGTGAAGGTAGCGGACATTACGCGTGTTTTAGATAGGCTGGTAGATAGTGCTGGGGAGGAGCCAGTGGTCGTGGTGCATGTCGGCACCAACGATGTGGGGAAATGCAGTCGTGAGGTCCTGGAGGAGAAATTTAGGCTGCTGGGCAGGAAACTTAGGTCCAGGACCTCCAAGGTAGCCTTCTCAGAAGTGTTACCTGTTCCACGCGCAGGGCCGGAGAGACAGGCAGAGATCAGGAGTCTCAATGCGTGGATGAGACGATGGTGTAGGGGGGAAGGGTTCAGGTTTGTTAGGCACTGGGATACTTTTTGGAACAAGAGGGAGCTGTACAGGCGAGACGGTCTCCACTTGTCCCGAGAAGGAACCAGGCTGCTGGCACTTAAAATCAAAAAGGTGGCAGAGCAGCTTTTAAACTGAATATTGGGGGAAAGCCGACAGGAGATGAAAAGTCTCTGGTTCGGGTTGGCTCATCTGAGAGAGGTGAGGGGGTACCGGTTGCTTTTCTACAGGGAGGTGGATTGAAATTGTCCACAGAGGCCATGGCTGGTGACATGGACTGCCGGACAACGACTCGAGATAGCAAGAGGAAGGATGCAGGCTTAACTTGTAAGGGAAATTACAGCTGTTTCTATACAAATGCTAGAAGTGTCCGAGGTAAAATCGGGGAGTTGGAGTGCTTGGTGTCGGAGGGAAAAATAGACATTGTGGGTATTTCTGAAACTTGGTGGGATGAGGAAAATCAGTGGGACACAGTGATTCCCGGTTATATATTATATCGGAAGGATAGGGGGGGAAGGGTTGGAGGTGGGGTAGCTCTGTATGTCAGAGAGGGTATAAAGTCTAGAAAGATTGAGAGGCTAAGTGAATTGGATTCGCTTCTGGAAGTTCTATGGGTTGAAATAGGGGGGCCAAAAGGAAACTTAACACTGGGAGTTTGTTATCGCCCACCAGATCAAAAGATAGAGGAGGATTATAAAATGATGAATGCCTTAAAGATAGCAACTAGACAAAAACACTGTGTAATAATAGGTGATTTTAACTACCCACACATTGATTGGGTCAATATGTGTTCTAGTCGGGAAAAAGAGATTGAGTTTCTAGACACTCTAAATGACTGTGCTATGGAGCAGATGGTCACGGAACCTACCAGGGGAGAGGCGATCCTTGATTTGGTCCTAAGTAACACTCAAGACCTGGTGAGAGATGTAAAAGTGATTGCACCGCTTGGAAACAGTGATCATAATGTTGTTGAGTTCATCATTTGTACAAATAGAGAATTGGCCAAAAAGACTCACACAACCATTTTTAACTTTAAAAGGGGTAATTTCTCTGATATGAGGGGACACGTGGGGAGGAAACTGAAAGGAAAAGTAGAAAGGGTCAAAACAATTGGGGAAGCTTGGGATCTATTTAAAACTACGATCCTAGAAGCTCAAAAAATATATATTCCGCAGGTTAGGAAAGGCACAAACAGGTATAGGAAAAAGCCTGCATGGTTAACAAACAGAGTAATGGAGGCTGTAAAAAGTAAAAAGAATTCCTTTAAGCAGTGGAAAGCTAGTCACAGTGAGGCTGATAAAACGGAACACAGGCTATGGCAAATAAAATGCAAGTCTGAGGTCAGGCAGGCAAAAAGGGAATATGAGGAGCATATAGCAAAAAACGTAAAAACCAACAATAAAACTTTCTTCAAATACATTAGAAACAGGAAACCAGCCAGGGAGGCAGTGGGGCCCTTGGACGACCAAGGGGTAAAAGGAGTATTGAAGGATGATAGGGAAATGGCTGAGAAGCTAAATGCATTTTTTGCCTCCGTCTTCACTGTGGAAGATGAGAAGTGCTTGCCCACTCCAGAACCACTGATTTCAGGAGGGGTGTTGGAAGACCTGAGTCAGATTGAGGTGATGAGAGAGGAGGTCCTAAAACTGATAGACAACTTAAAAACTGAAAAATCACCAGGCCCAGATGGCATACATCCGAGAGTTCTGAAAGAACTCAAATGTGAACTTGTAGATCTCCTGACAAAGATATGTAATCTTTCCTTAAAATCTGCCTCCATTCCTGAGGATTGGAAGGTAGCTAATGTCACTCCCATCTTTAAAAAGGGTTCCAGAGGAGATCCGGGAAATTACAGGCCAGTCAGTCTGACGTCGATACCGGGTAAATTGGTGGAAACCATTATTAAGGAAAGAATTAGTAGGCACATAGATGAACAAAACCTATTGAGGCAGACTCAGCACGGTTTCTGTAAGGGAAGATCTTGTCTCACTAACCTGTTAGTGTTCTTTGAGGGGGTGAACAAACATGTGGACAAGGGGGATCCAATAGATATTATTTACCTTGACTTCCAGAAAGCTTTTGATAAAGTTCCTCATCAAAGGCTCCTAAGTAAGCTCAAAAATCATGGGATAGAAGGACAAGTCCTTTTATGGATCAAAAACTGGCTAGTTCATAGAAAACAGAGAGTGAGTGTAGGTGGGCAATTTTCTCAGTGGAGGGTGGTAAGCAGTGGGGTACCGCAGGGATCAGTACTTGGTCCACTGCTTTTTAACTTGTTCATTAATGATTTGGAGATGGGAGTAAGCAGTGAAGTGGCTAAATTTGCGGATGATACAAAGTTGTTCAGGGTGGTGAAAACCAGTGAGGATTGTGAGGCACTCCAAGGGGATCTGTCAAGGATGGGCGAGTGGGCGTCAACATGGCAAATGGGGTTCAATGTGGCCAAGTGCAAGGTGATGCACATTGGAGCCAAAAATCCTAAATATAAATACACATTGATGGGGTCTGAACTGGCAGAGACTGAGCAAGAGAGAGATCTTGGAGTTGTAGTGGATAACTCACTGAAAATGTCGAGACAGTGTGTGACTGCAATAAAGAAGGCCAATGCTATGCTGGGGATTATTAGGAAGGGTATTGAAAACAGATCAGCCAATATAATAATGCCCCTATATAAATCAATGGTGAGACCTCATTTGGAATACTGTGTGCAGTTCTGGTCACCACACCTTAAAAAGGATATTATAGCTTTGGAAAAAGTGCAGAAAAGGGCAACTCGAATGATAAAAGGGTTGGAACACTTTCCCTATGAGGAAAGGTTAAAGCGCTTAGGGCTCTTTAGCTTGGAGAAAAGACGACTGAGGGGTGACATGATCGAGGTTTATAAGATTATGCATGGGAAAGAGCAGGTAGAGAAAGAGGTACTTTTCTCCCTTTCTCACAATACAAGAACTCGTGGGCACTCCATGAAACTGCAGAGCGGTCGGGTTAGAATGGATAAAAGGAAGTACTTCTTCACCCAAAGAGTGATTAACACTTGGAATTCACTGCCACAGGAAGTGGTGGGTGCTACAAGCATGGATGGCTTCAAAAGGGAATTAGATAAGCATATGGAGCAGAGGTCCATCAGTGGCTATTAGCCACAAGGTATAGCTAGGGGCTCTGGGGCAAGTGATGCTCTGTCTTCTTGGTGCTTGGGGGGGGGTCAACAGTGGGAGGGCTTCTAATGTCCTGGCCCCACTGCTGGACCTCCTGATGGCACTGGTATTTCTGGCCACTGTGTGACACAGAGTGTTGGACTGGATGGGCCTTTGGCCTGATCCAACATTGGCGTCTCTTATGTTCTTATGTTCTTAATTTTACAGGGCATTCTGTTGCTGATCTAAAAGTTACTGAAGTCACTGTTGTAAAACAGCTTCAGTGGGAGAATCCAATGTGAAACTGATGAATTAGAATTCATTAAAAATTCAAGATTATTCCTTATCCCCAGGTTTTAACAAAGAATTTGGATTTCTCATTCACCATAGATGCTATTACATATCCTTCTAGTTATAGGCAGGGGTAATTTCCTGCAGGAGTGCACAGGAGCAGAGCTTCGGCAGTAAAGAGCCCAGGGGGCAGGCACATGCAACAAGCCCCACCCCCTGCTCCCAGCAGGCCTCAGTCAGAGCAAGAAACAGCCAGGTAAGTTGCAGAGCTCCCCACGGCCCCCTGGTCCAAAACAGTCCAGTGGCACCTTTAAGACCAAGTTTTATTCAGGTACAAGCTCTCCCTTCTCTGCAAGGACAGATCTGCATGTCGGCCCCCCCCCCCCAATAGCTAGCAATCCAAAACAGTCCAGTGCAGCCTGAGCGGTGGGTGTTGCCTTCTGACACACTTCCGGTGATGTCAGAGGGTGTGGCATATGCAAATAAGTTATGCTAATGGTTGTGCTAATGAGCTCCTGCACCTCTTTTTCTACGAAATGACCCCTGGTTATAGGTATTAATTAGTTCACCAATATTTCTGTAACTTCCTTTTGGATATGATTATCTTGTTTCATCCTGCACTTTCCTAGTTTTTTGTTTTTTTTTTGGTTAATCCTACTTTGCCTAACAGTTGAGAGTGATCCTTGCCAATTTTGAGTTATTTGATTACTCTTTTGATTGGATCTGGTTTTAAACTGGACTATCTTTGTAACATCTCTCTCCCCCTACCCCCTGCCTTTCTGTTGTTAATATAAATGGATTGGCCTAATGGATGTAGACTTTATGTATCTAACTCATAAAAACATGCTGGAATAAATTCTGTCTTTAAAGTGCCATTGGACTGGATTCATGCTTTATTTTGCTGCTGCAGAATAACAAAGCTACTTACCTGTCATATCTAGTTTGGCCCACGTAATGTATTATCCAGTGTAACTTGGCCAGGACACAGCCCTGCCAAGCTTATTATTGTAATGTATACAGTATTATATCAGGCTGAAGCAATAGTTGCTTCATGACTGACCAACGAGGCAGGGCTGTTGTACGCACACACCAGGTCATATGGGTTGTTCATAGCCAAGTGCTTCCAGTTCCAGTAGATCTGAAAAGGCAAACAGCAACATACTGTGCATGGTTGAAGTTGCTTTGTTCAAGGGTTGATAATAGGATGGGAGAAAAAATGTTTTCAATTAACCCAGCCAGAAAGGATCATATGGCAGCTATGTGCTCTTATACTCAAGTGCACAATTTTTGCTTGATTGATAAACCTAACATGACACTTGAGAATACATTCTGGTTATATCTTAACCATTAAAATTCTTCATTTACCCCAAAATGAATAGATTAATATTAAATAAACTCTACTGAAAAAATGTGTCCAATTCCCATCATGTATTAATACAAAATTGTAAGAGTCTTGAAAGAAAATTACAAAATGAATTGTCTTTAGAATTTGGAAATACCAGATAGACTGGTCTGATTCCATGCATGTTTTCAATATGTTTTTCTTCCAATCTATATAGGTCTGAATAATCTTGCTGTTGATCCATGATCCGTAGGACCAACCCATAAACCATCCTCGGTGTGTTGCAATGTATAGCACCACTACCCTACAGTACAAAAATTAACTTGGAAACATTCAGATCTCCTCTGTAATTCAGCATCTCGGGCCTGATGTAAATGTGATGCTGGTGAGGTCACTTTGCACAGGTTCCGAGTCTCATGGAAATTGCAATATAATTTATAGTTGGTCTCCCTAGTAGAAATCCTTCACATTGTTTGACAATGTGACTATGAGAAACTGTTTTTGTTTTGTTTTTTTTAAAGCCCCCGGAGGGGATTTTTTAATTTTTTTATAATACTACACAAGCTACAAAGAAAAAAAAGGAGGGGGAACTACAACTAGGGAGAAAGGAAAGTAACCCACACTATACTAAAAACCCAAGAGTAGGAGATCATTACCCTGTTAAACAACAGTTAGTAATAAAAAAGCTGTTAATAAACATATACTTTGTGAGATCCTGTCTTACTAAGCTTATGTGTTAGTTTATTACTTGTTATGAGAAGATTTCCAGAGCATCTCCTCGCTTCATAAAGGAAATTTTCAGAGTCCTTCCGCCTTTACATCTATGCTCATTCTCTCTAAAATCTTGATGGCTTCTTAGACGTTCCCTCGAAATTCTGCAGCCCAGTCTTCTTCCGTCTCCAAAGGGATAAAACCGCCAATCTTGAGCCTCTTCCTCTTTGGTCTCATCCTCGGGGCCCAGTGGTATCTCAAAGACTTCTCGATCTTGAGGGCAGATTCAAACTCTTTTCTATCAGCCGGGTTTAAGATGACACTTTCTAAAAACACCTGCAAGAAAGGAGTTAAGTCCTTGTAAATCTTTTCTGTTTCTCTCATGCTTTTCCTCCTTGTCTCTTTGAGATCGCTGTTAGTTTTAGAGTCCATCTCTTTTGCTTTGACAGCCCTCTGTTCCATTTTTTCTGGGGCATGAGTTGTTGATTTATTTTGGCAAGCTGATGGTTAATACCAACAAGTTGCTCCAGAATCGGCTTGGTGGCTTCCGCTATGAGTTCTATAACGTTCACTTCCCTTCTTCTCGGAGTTTTTCGCTGACTTTTTTGGAGTGTCCACCATTTTAACACTTTATTTTCAATATAAAATAGTTTTCTACCCGGCTCTGAAAATTGCTTATATGCTGTTTAATTGCTTAAATACTCATGGATATCTCCCACAACAGGCTTATATGCTTACAAAGTCCTTCCAAAATATCCGTTTACAGTTGCCTCGCTCTCCCCCCCCCCTCTGCTTATGTAAATGCGTCAGAGAGGCATCCCTCTCTCAGCACGATTCCAATTGCTCTAGAGGTTTTTGGAGGAAGGATTTTCACTTCAAAGTATCTGTTTACAATTGTCTCTCCCCCCCCTCCTCTGCTTATGTAAATGTGTCAGAGAGGCGTCCCTCTCTCACGACGGTTCCAATCGCTCAAAAGGATTCGGAGGCGGGGGGATTTACGCTTCTATTTACGGTTTGCTCATTTTAACTCACAGTTCATTGTTGGTCTTTATCTTGACCACGCTCGTAATCGCTCCTTCGCCAGATCTCCTGCTCTTGACTGGGTCGGCACATCTTGTGCCTCGCTGAGAGGATGCAGACAGTGGGGGGGGGGACCATCAGGGCGGAGGGCAGCCTCAATTTCTTTGCAGATAGCAGGAAAAGAGGCTCACCCTCAAAAGCCCTATGGCCTGGGGGGTCTCCCTGACCCCCCGTGGAGGTGCCGATCCCACGACACCCCTCCCCTCCACTGCTGTGCGGTACGCCTTCCCAGAGCAACAGGAAAGGCATCCGTCATTGTTGTGCTGTAGACCCCACCTCCATCAGAAACTGTTATAATCATTTCGTATGTGATGAGCCTTGGATCACTGCCACATGTCAGATAGGGTGACCTTTTCAGGGGACCACCAGTGAAGTAATGTGTGATCTGAGAGGTGTTCCCAATACACTCTCGTGGCAAAGGATACCAGCTTATTTCCAGCCCCTCTTCCAACAGTAACATCCCAGCATTGCTGGTAGTCCTGCCATACACCCCCAGTCTTGGCATACACCCCCAGGATCATGAGACACACCAATTAGGCAGGATAAAGTACCTTGGGGTGACCCTAGAAAATTGAACACAACCAAACTTGGGAGGTGAGAAATCTTTAGGGGCCTCTGATGTGGGGAATCATTGTGTGGAAGACCTTAACAAAATGAACAAACTCTGATAGATTCATAGAGTTAGTGCAAGTAAAATACTGTAAACAAACTATAATATTAATCGGAACCCTGAGAAAATAAGAATGTAAACTTAGGTTCAGAGAAAGGTGTGCTATTTCTGTGTGACGTTTATGCAAATTATACTGTGAATCTACATAATTTCTTCTCCCGCAAGACAATTTGCAGCCAGATTTGCCAAGGCAAAGGCAAGAGCTTTTCTGATACTTATGTATAAAACATGTAAGTAAAATACAAATAAAATAAGCTCACATAAATTATATTGAATATCTGCACTGCTATGGCAAGAAATGGCCTAATGAGAAAATTCTTATTCTGGTGTTTAAGATATATTCTGCACCTTAAACAAGGTTTACTAAAAGGGTCTGACATTGAAACTGAGAGTGAAATTTTTTACTTGGAGAAATCAAAGAAGTCTTTCGGTTGCAGTTTATGAGGTCAGTTTGTGAACAGGCTCTATGAGCCCATTGAGTCTGCCTTCTACAGGCTTCATTCCCTTTTATTCCAATAGAACTATTCTCATGAATGTTTTGTATGGGATAGGGACAGATCTGTTTATGTGCCATAGATTGTGACTCACAAAAAATTGCCATGTGGTGGGCCATGGGGAGAAGCCAAAGTTACATTTAATATTTTATTTAGCATTTTAAATTGGCAGGATGCTTTACAAGTATACATATTTCTTCCCAATCTGTAGGATAAAATCATTATAATTCTCATTTTACAGGTTAGAAACCCTGGGAATTGATGAAAACCTAAGCATTTTCACCTGTGCAGGCAAAAGCAGTTTGAAAGACCCAATGATTTGCAAGAAAAAAGACCCGAGAAGAAAGGGTTAAAAGCCTGAAACCTTCCCCCATCCTTCATGGTGCATAACTTTAAAGTGCAGCCCCAAAAGGATGCTCTTTCTAAAAAGCAATCAGATAACTAGTTGTTGTAGATTTTCCGGGCTGTATGGCCCTGGTTGCCAAGACCACAGCCATACAGCCCAGAAAATCTACAACCAATGAACTCCGGCAGTGAAAGCCTTCAGCAACACATCAAATAACTGTCTACAGTTACATCCTTACAGCTGAGTTTAAAAGATAACAGTGTGCCAAAAGTCAACCAGCAAGATTATGACTGCACCAATATTTGGACTCGGGATCTCAAGCTATTAAAATTGATTTTTATTAAGAATGTATAAGCAGTATTGCACAAATTAATAGAGATGCATAAATTGAACAGCTGTGCAAGTCATTCACTCAAGAAAAAACCTCTTGGTATTCAAGGAAAAGAGTAACCTAGTGGTGCTGTTATAAGGCAAGGAAAGCAACTGCCTAGTGAGAACACATCAGAGACTCAACAGGCACAAACTTGTTCTGCCATGTACACCCTGAACTCTGTGTTACTCTGAATCACCAGGAGAACACACAATTAGTCTTTATAAATGTGAGTTCACAGTTTTCTTTGAATGCTGCATGGCTATTTGCATCTAATCCCTCTAGTAACTAGTTAACATTGGAAACCATCTTTCCTTAGGTTCTCAATGTATTCAGCGGCTGTAAACCCCATTTAAAGCTGAGATCCTGTGCAGTTAGGACCTCTTAGGGCCCATTTAGTTTAATGCGTGAAACCAGATCGTAGTATAAAACAGAATAATTGAAAAGTTTATATTGTCCCATTAAGGGAAATACAGAACCATTTGATTCTGTAGCCAAAGTTAAAGCTACAGCACATATAGCTGAAAAGTTGTCACAAAATATACTCTCTCCTCTGGTGCTAGTTAGTGCTGAAATTCAACAAACTCCTGCAGAACCAGCTTCATTTTAAAGTGATAAATCACGCTCCCTGCAGGCACCACAAGTAGGTAGCTCACCAAATCCAATCAGTTACTCTCTGGTTTTGTAACTGTAGAATGCATTTATGGAAAGTGAAAGGGATAAAGTTACAGATATACATCACATTTGATGACCTCTTTTTCTCTCAGTCTTCTTGTAAGGGTTCAGTTGAGGCTCATCAACTAGTAATTTGACTTCAGAAGCCAAATTAAAAATAGTTATTCTTTAACTCAGCTTTCTGGGAAAACTAGCATTGCTACACATAAAACAAGATCTTGCTTGCTAGCCCTTCCAGTGCAGCAAAGCTTGGAAACATATGGAAGGCCGAAGTGTGGTGCAGTGGCTAGAGTATTGAAGTGGGACCTGAGACCCCCAGGTTTGAATCTCCACTCTGCCACGGAAACTCACTTGGTGGCCTTCTGTCAGTCACACACTATTAGTCTGATCTACCTCACAGGGTTTTAGGAGGATAAAATGTTGTAAAGGAGGTAAACCACTTTGGGTCTCCAATGGGGATTACAGGATTATATAAATGAAGTAAATTAATAAATAAATAAAAGCCCCCCCCCCCAGTAAAAAGCTATGCCCACATATGTGCAGACATGACTGTGAAAAAACTAGCAGTGCAAACAGACACCCAACACTGCATTGTCTCCACCAGGAGATGAATGCACCCAGAATGTGAAAGGGGAAAGGGGAAGAGAAACAGGGCACTGGGATTGCAAGGAAGTGGGAAGGAGCAAGGAAGGTATGGGAGGGAAAGTAGCATCTGATGCAGGAGAAACAAAATGGGAAACGTGACAGGGATGGGGGGAAAGCCAGGCAAGGT
>NW_015165837.1:499806-503134 GCF_001447785.1 Gekko japonicus | reverse complement strand
AGAGTGAGAGCTGGAGCAAGTGAGATGAGGAAATAGAGGCAAAGGTGGGTGGGAGAAAAAGGTAGAGAAATCCCAGTTCCCCTCTGTTGAATATGAGACTCGAGGCAGCAGGTGAACAGTGATAACAGCTTTATTCAACAAGTTAAAAGAAATCAGAATGAGACAAACAACAGAGCAACACGCTCCTTTTTAAACAGTCCAGGCTTGGCAAGCCACGCCCCCATCTCAGATAACATCCAATCAGATATTGTACATAAAGACCAATCAGTTTGCTTCCCTCCAGAACTTCCCTGGTTCTTTTTTTTTTAAAACCCCCGGAGGGATATTTTTATTTTGCAATAAACTACAAAACTACAAAGAAAATATTAGGGAGGGGACTACATCTAGGGATAAAGGATAGATAACCACACTATACTAAAACCCCAAGAGGAGGAGATCTTATCCCTGTTAGTATAAGTGTTAATACTATAAGTGTTAATATCACAATATACTTGTAGAGTTCTTGTTTGTCTCAGCTTCAATATTTGTGTGTTAATATGTTAGTTGTTATGGGAGAACTTTCTGATCATCTTCTTATTCTTCGCTTCAAAAGGCTATTTTCCGAGTCCTTCTGCCTTTACTTCGGCTTTCTGTCTCTAAAATCGTATACAACTCTGGCAGCGCCCCATGATGACGATAATCCAGTAAGTCTCTCAAAACACACTCGTTGTGTTTCCTCCCCTCTCTCCCTTTGTATCGCTTATCAGTTCATTCGCATAAGAGGCGTCCCTCTTAGCGACCTCTTTTATCAATGGGGGGGGGATCCGCTTTTACAATAATTCGGTTTATTCTGAACTCACGTTCATTGTCGGTCAGTTTCTCTGACCTCACTCATTTTAAATGCCATTCCGCTCGATCTCCGGCGCTTGTCCCGGTCAAACCAGCTAGTGCCCGAAGGCCACACAGCGACTGGACCATCAGGGCAGAGGGGAGCCTCGATTCTCCGGCATTACGCATTCGAAGAGGCTACCCCTCAAAAGCCCTCTGGCCTGATCGCAAAGGCTCCGTGGGGGTGTCACTTGAGGTGGCACCCCTCCAAGCCGCTGGTGTGCGGATCGCTCTCCTGCAGTTCAGGGAGAGCATCCACCATCGCTGCTCCATAAACCGGAAGTCCCCTGGTTCTGATAGGTTGGTTTTCAATACCTTACATCAGACTCAAGCTCTATATACAAGATACATACATTCTATTCCATACATAACACCCTCCCTCATGAGTCTGCACAAAAACATACAATATATATTTTAAAGATCTATAAGTTTCCTAAATACATATGAGGCAATGTACCAGTATGCAAAAGAGACCATAGCCCTAATCCAACTGTATTAGTGTGAAACTCGTACAAGTGGTGGTTCTACATGAAGATGTGTTTATCTAGACACATCAGAAAGACAGTAAATAGAGCTTAGAAGAGCATCCCAGTGATAAGGAATTTGCATCTGCAGTAACTGAAATATAAGATGCATGGATCACTCTTGCTGGCTCAGAGTGTACATCTCCAGATATTATTATACACTGTGTCTTGTTCAAACTGTTAGTTTATACCATTATAAAGTGACTGCATTTGGGTTTTATAGAATGAAACACTTTGTGAGAATATAGTTCTGTTGAGCCATCTTTTACTAAAGGGATTTTAGTTTATGGCATTGTATTTCATTTATTTTGCCAACTAATGTCATTTGTTCTGTGCAATGTATGGAGTTTTTGAGTCAATATGATTTTCACTGTATTTGTTGAACAATAAATATGTACAGTCCAGCATTTTTTTTAAAAAGCTATGATTGATTGTAGGATACTACTAAACAGAAAAAGAACTGTCAGACAATGCTATAAAAATGAAGGGTGCCCCTGATGTAATATTTATGTTTGGATACAATCATTATTGCATGTAGGAGTGTAGGTGGCACAATTCAAATATTTGGGATTAGCCTGATACCCGTGCTTTGCTACGGTATTTAAGTTCTGTAAATCCAGTTATAATACTGATGATGTGAAGTTTGAAATGTGACATTTGTTGTAGGAATTCTAGTAGAAAAGGTTGTAGTGTAACAAATGAAGTTAGACATATGTACTTTTCTCTCTCTACTGAAGGACCTCTCTGTAGAGCACATTGGTGGTTCTGCCCTCAGGTGCTAGGATGACCGGGCTGCTTGATGAGCTCACTCTGGAGCAGGCCACATAGAACTGTCCATTTAAGAAGCAGTCGTCTGTTAAGTCAGCTCCTGCCAACTTCCACGAAAGCGATGGCTTCTCTACTTGTGTTCCTGGAATGTTTTGCTCATATGGAGACTGTGTTGTTCTGAGCACCTCAGGGTGATCTTGCTGGTACTTGGCCTGTGCAGCTCAGTGCACTGCAGGAGTACTATGTGCAAATGTCTTTGCCGCATTCCTAAGTTGCCTCCTTCTGGCAGCTGCCTGTCCAATGTAGGAGGGGGAGGGAGGAGGGAGGAGGAGTATTAGAAGCCACTGTGGAGGCAGGGCTGGCAGGATCACTAAGGCGTTACTGCTGGAGTGGGCTCCCTCATGGCTTTAAGCACCCTGCGACCGCTGCTGCACCTGACAGACAACTGCCTGTTAGATGTAGGAGGTGGGAGAAATGTGTTGAAAGCCATTAGAGAGGCTGGGCCAGCAGCATTGCTAAAGTGATCCTGCTGGGGCGGCGTCCCTAATGGATTAAAGTACCCTGGTCCTACTCCTACACCTGACAGACACCCGCCTATCTGGTGTTGGGCGGGATTATGTTTAAAGGCATCAGGGAGGCTGAGCCAGCAGCAGGGCTAAGGCAATCCTGCTGAGCAAACCTCCCCGGTGGCTGTAATCCCCCGCCTGTCTGGTGTTGGGGGGGATTGTATTTAAAGGCATCAGAGAGGCTGGGCCAGCAGCAGGGCTGAGGCAGTCCTGCTGAGTAAACCTCCCCGGCGGCTGAAAGCATCCCACCTCCTCTCCTACATCTGACACGCAACTGCCTGTAGGAGGGGGAGGGGGGAGTATTAGAAGCCACTGTAGAGGCTGGGCTGGCAGGATCACTAAGACATTACTACTGGGGTGGGCTCCTTCGGGGGCTTTAAGCACCCTGCAACCACTGCTGTACTTGACAGACAACGGCATGTTAGGTGTAGGAGGTGGGGGGAGTGTGTTGGAAGCCATCAGAGAAGCTGAGCCAGCAGCATTATTTATATTTATTATTATTATTTATTATTCGCATTTTTATCCCGCCCTCCCCGGAGGCTCAGGGCGGCTAACAAGGCATGTCGCCACATAAAATACAAAACAGTACAAAATTTCTTAAAA
>NW_015165837.1:442218-498716 GCF_001447785.1 Gekko japonicus | reverse complement strand
CTATTTTGCCTTAGATTGGTTTTGATGCCAGCAGAGTGAGAAAATGCCAGAGGCTCTGGGTGGGTGCCCCATGGTAAATGCACCAAACAATTCCTAAAGATTTTCCAAAACACTACTCTGTCGATACATTGCAACACTTTGAATTAGCACCAGAGCTTTAAGAGCTCTCCAGCTGTCACCTGGAGACTGTCAACAGCTTGTTTGGAGGGTGGGGAGTATGGCATTGTATCTGTCTGAGGCCCCCCTCTTCCTTCTCCTCCGCAGACCCCACCCACAGCAGGCTGCATTCCTAAAGTATCCTGGAAGTTTCCAACCTATAGTTGGGAACCCTATGTCCTTTCCAGGCAACCCTCAGCCTACCTTTATTTCTAAAGATTTTCCAAAACAGTACTCTGTTGATACATTGCAACACTGAATTAGCACCAGAGCTGTAAGTGCTCTCCAGCTTTTACCTGGAGGCTGGCAACAGCTTGTTTGGAGGGTGGGGAGTATGGCATTGTATCTGTCTTAGGTCCCCCTCTTCCTCCTCCTCCTCAGACCCCACCCACAGCAGGCTGCATCCCTAAAATATCCTGGAAGTTTCCAACCTGGAGTTGGGAACCCTATGTCCTTTCCAGGCAACCATCAGCCAACCTTTATCTGCCTGTCTGTCTTAAGTTTTACATCCCCCCCCCCCCGCCTCTGCCTAGGGAAAGGGCAGTCTTTCCCTGCAGTGGGAACCAAAGCAGCTGACATCATTCTCCTCTCCCCCGTATGATCCGCACAACTACCCTATGAGGTATGTTAAGGCTGAAAGTGTGTGTGTGGTCCATAATCCCCCAGGCAGCTTTTAAAACATGAACCTGGGACCTGCACACCATCCTCTGATGGTATAGGAGTTAGTAGGTATTATGATGTAAGATCTCACTGCTATTTTTTTGGCTTGACTGTGTTATGATACAAAATCTAAATTCAATTCATGTATTTGTTGTTGACTAAGTTTGTTTTAATATGTTTGTCTATTATGCTTAAAAACCTAATAAATATATTATTAAAAAAAGAGGCAGTGCACACAAGACAGGCTGTAAATCCACAATACATGGATTAAAACCAATGCACACTTGACCTCCTTGCTCCAGAATTCGCTTCCGCTTCCCTCAAGTCTTTTTCAGGTGACGTCTTTGTCTTTTCCTCTCGTTTGAGGAGCAAAACCCACAACCATCCTTCGTTCCCATCTATTTTGGCAACACTTGTTGGCTTTGCCATGACGAGAACAAAACTGAGAACTGAGCTTTTCGGGATGCTGGGGAGAGAGTCTGTGAAGAAAGTGCTTTTGCTTCACTACAAGCTGTAGTATATTTTATTTAAACACACACACATAGTGTGTTCAGAGCTGTTCACTGAGAGTCCCTTCGGCATCCAGTGTATGTTTTCTATTGCCCTCTCCCTGGCTCCCTTTTCGGAACACTCTTCCCGCACTTTAAAAAAAAATACGCCCAGAAAGTGAGAGGGGCGCCGCTAGGCGAGAAGAAACAGAGAGCGACTCTCTGGTTGCAGGAAAGGGGGCGGAGAAAGAGACAAGCTTCGCTCGTGCGCTCTGACGGCTGCAGCGGCTAAGTCGCTTTGAGGCGCATGCGTCCTTTCTTCCACGGACCGGGCGATCCCATCATACCCGTCATTTCCTGCAAGAGCAGTAGAGCGGCACTCACGGGAAGGCTCTAGAGCGGCAGGCAGGAGCAAGGCCGAGGACGATGATGTCGGAGAAGAAGCAGCCCGTAGATTTGGGGCTTCTGGAAGAGGACGACGAGTTCGAGGAGTTTCCTTGCGAAGGTAGCTGCGTGGAACACAGACCGGGGGTGGGGAGGAAGGGGAGTTATATGCTGGGGGGTAGGCCGGCTTGGGGGATTCTGGGTGGGAGGCGGTGTGATTTTAGAGCCTTCACTACAGGCCTCGTCTACAGGCCGCGCACACATGTCAGCCCTTTATTTCTGGGGTCTGTTTTTCTATCATCTCCAGGATGTCTTAAGGTTACTTGTTTATTGTCATTCTTACTCCGTTAAATTTTCATTCCTCCCTTCTTCCAAGGTACTCAGGGTAGTGTGCGCAGTTCTGCATTCCTCCGTTTCATTCTCACAACAACTGTGTGAGGAAGGTTGGTATGAGAGAGGGACTGGCTGGCCCAGGATCACCTAGCAAGCCTCATTATTCATTGGGATTTGAACCCACCCCTCCCTAGTCTGTCCTTTAACCACTACGTCACATACCCAGAATAAAACTTTGTTGGTCTTAAAGGTGCCACTGGACTCAAACTTTGTCCTGCTGTTACAGACCAACATGGCTACCCACCTGAAAACATCACACTGGTTCATAAACACTGTGTCCCTTGCTTAGAAGATGGTGAAGTCCTGGGGAGTTTCTTGGAGACTTAAAATGGGTTTTGCTGGATCAGGCCAGTGGGCTACCATTTTATTTCAGGCCAGCCAATTACCCTAAAGGGCTTCAAAAACAAAGGCCCTATGAGCAAACCCTATGTAGGCTTGAAACTGAATACATGTCAGTTAGTATTTGTGCTGTTAAGGTTGGGGTGGAATGCATAAATACAGATTACCCTGGTGTGATAATTTGGGCAGAAAAGGGTAAAGAAGATGCCAGTGGTTTGCTGCTTTATAGTTTAGTATGTATATTTGACAGGGGACAGGTCTTTCAGCTATTTTTAATATCAGTGCAAAAACTGGAGTGTAAGGAATGCATAAAAACTTCCAGTAGCTCTTAAATAATATTGCATTAAGAGGTGGCCCTATTGATTGTAATAATAGTTGTTTCCAAAAAATTGCTGCACAGGTCACAAAGTTCAATAGACCTTAATGCTTTAGTCCAGGGTTACAGCACAAATATCTCAAGAAAAAAAGGCCCTCAATGTTTGAGTGACCTAGAACAAATTTTGTGGATACTGAAATGTATTATTCTACTACTCCAGTAGATTTGTTGCAAACATACACTCACTTTATACTGTGAATCTTTTTAAAAACAAACTATTTCTTTTCATAAGTGAAACAGTAGCATACACAAGAAAAAGTGTGATTTCTCCAGGAAACACTATTTTATCTTTCACTGATGTTTCAATGTTTGTATCTCATAGTCTTAATTCAAAATCTTGGAGGTATAATAGACTTTGGGGGGAAAACCCTAATATTTATTAGTATTTTGTTTTAAAACTATTTCATAACCTTATGTTTGCTATTTGTGTTCAAGTTTCTTTGTGCTTTAAGTAAAACTTGAGTGCAAGGCACATTCCACTGAAGTCAGCAACACCCACACTTGTTTTAGTGGATCTGGATTGCATTCACTGGATATGGGCTGCCCAGTTTTTTAAACATAACATTCGCAAGCTGATGTTTACGATCTGTTTCAGGATTCCTGCAAATCAAGTCTTGTTCGTTTTATTACTTCTGGGATTTGTGAACTTTTAATATAGCTACTTTAAATACAATCTTAAAACAATTAATTTTGACTTGTTAGTCATTTCCTTATTGCAGAAACTTAAAAAATACTTTTACGTATCTGGCAAGTTCTGTTTTTTTAGTGGTAAGTCAATATGAAATCATACTGATATAGAAGAGAAACACAATCGGCACTGTGCATTTCATAAGTGAATTTGCGCTGCCATTCAAACTTAACCATCTGAACTAAAGTTGTTCTTTTTTTGTGAAGCATAATATTGTGCTACAGCATTGTAATAATTTTTTTTAAAAAAATACTGTGTTTATCACAGAGTCTTCATGAAATTTTTAAATATGTTACTTTGCTGTTTTAGAGCAACAGACGAACTATGTTGTGGTTACAAAGTGTCAGTCTTAGCAAATTTTCTTACAATCATACTTTTTGTCATTTTGTGTTATGTTGAATTCACAAAAATATTTTTATATTTCTAAATCCCTAATAATGTTATCAAATCTTTAATTTTATGATGACATAATACAGTTAAACAATAGTTTTATACTGTATACATATCAGTTTACAACAAACATCCTTTGGCTATATTAACAGCATAATTTCTTTCTTACTGCTGTTGTGAAATGTCTTTGTTTTGACTATAATGAAACATGGTCAGTTAAGTAAACAGACCCAGTTGAATTAATACTAATTTATAATATATATTTATATTGGACTTTCCTCCAAATATAGCCATAGCAGTTTGAAACAAGAAAACCTTACAGTATCCATAAAAAAGTAAAAAAATAAAACCAAAAAATATCTCCAGTAATACATGTCAGATAAGTGTCTCAGACATCATGAACAACTTTAAGAAAACTACTACTAGATGGTAATAATAAAATGCTAAGTTTTACACACAACTCTACATTCAAAGCAAATGTACATTAAAGAAATTATTGCAAGTGGCCATGTTAGGTCCCTTTCATATGGGCCCTTTGGCTTCTGAAGGCAAACAGATTTTGTTAAAGTTTTCATACAGCCTACATGTAACAAAACTGGCCTCTCACAGTTAATGAAACCTTAATCTGGGGTTTCAAATGTTTTTCTCCAATGGGTTTTTGTTGTATTTTATCTTTAAGGTGTGTGAAACCTCAACAACAAAAAAGTCTGTTTGCCTTCAGAAGCCAAAACAGGTTAAAGCCCATATGAAAGGAACCTTAGTCTGCTGCAGCAAAAATAATAAATAGTTTTGGGGGCACCTTTAAACTGTGCAGATTGAATGTAACAACTCTTAATGTGTCTGAAATAGACTGGCTCACAAAATCTTATGCCACAATTGATATGTTAGTTTTTATGGTATTGCATTTAGAGTTTTGAGGAAGAAAAGCTTTTTCCCTTGTCAAGAGTTATTCTACCATTCCTCTCAGTTTCTTTGGTAAATCCCAACACAACTAAATGTATTTTTGGTCTTTGCATTTCAAAATTAATTTAGAGCTCTGCGGGAAGTGAGTATATCTTCCACTCCAAGTGTGAACATATTTATTTATAAAAGGGTCCAATTTAATCAATGGAATTCTTTTCGTTAAAGTACACTTGAAGTAAAGATACTGGTCATCTGCATAGATTCAGTAACTAGCAGAAGGGAATGCTATGAGAATAAGAAGAGTGGGTGACTTGTGCTACTCAGGATGAAAGTTTCAATTGTGCAGTGTTTGGTGTTTCTACCGTGTTTAGTGTTACAACAAACGTTGTTTTATTAGAACATAAGTGTATTGTGATCAGAAATGAATTAATACATTGCAGGTAGGGCATCATGTTACCACTGTCTTTGCTGTGTGTGTTAATGTAATAATAGTAACAGTTGCAAGGAACTTGGTAAACAGCCCAGTAAAACCATAAGTTTGGATTTGGAGGCATTTACTTTTCAGTGGCTATGCAGGAGATCCCATTGAACTTGTAGGTTTCAGTATAAAATTTCTAGGCTCTCAGGTGCCTGGGACTTTCTCCAACATTAGCTATGATCTGTATTAGCTGTGAGTTTATTTAAAACAAGGGACGTTTCATAAGATCAGTGTGCCGGTCCCCCAGCCAGGAGGTCCACACTCTAAATGACTAAAACTTTAGGGTGAAAGAAGAGAGTGGGCCACTGCAGATGTGACACTGGCTCCCTGATAACCATGCAGGGAGTACACCAGTGGTGGCAAACCTATGGCACGGGTGCCAGAGGTGGCACTCAGAGCCCTCTCTGTGGGCACGCGTGCCATCGCCCCAGCCTGGCCCAGACCATTATTAAAGTGTCGAATTCTCTGCCAAATAATCTTAAGTAAATGAAAGCATTTGGGATTGCTTTCCTTACTTTGTTTGGATCATCTTAAGTTAATGTATGAGTTGTTTTTTCTAAAACCTCAGTATTCAGGTTAAATTGCCGTGTTGGCACTTTGCCATAAATAAGTGCGTTTTGGGTCGCAGTTTGGGCACTCGGTCTCTAAAAGGTTCGCCATCACTGGAGTACACCATCCCTGCAGCAAATTTACCCCATTTATCCATGGTTAAGGAGTCTGTTAACATTGAAGTTTTAGGGAAAGCCAAGGTTTCGCCTTGTCAGCCAGAATCTAAAGGGCTACCTTGTTAGCCTTAATAACCATTAACAAACTAGCCACAATGGTTAGACTGGGGTTGGAGAATTAATGCGTATTCTGAGGAGGAGAGCAACTTAGAACGAACTGCGATCGTCTAAGACTGGCTCTAGACTGCTGTGGTGAAAGGGGTGGGGTCTCTATTATATCTGCACTGGCCCTGTGAATGTTGGGGAATATAGGGGAAACCTACATTCAAATTACAACATTCTCTCAGCTCTCCTATCTCACAGCATTGTTGGATGTTACTGAACTAAATTCCCTGAAGGCTGGGAAGGATGCACTCTGTAGTAAACTAAAATGTATAAGCCCTGAAATATTTCCATGTTGTGCCTTTGAAAAACATTCGTAGAAGCAGGAACTTGCAGTATCTTGACTAGTATGAAAACAGCAGCAATAGTGTGATACTTTTTATTAAAACCAACAAAACCATCACAAGGCAAGAGGAGCAAGCTCTTAAAGTTGCCAAAAACTCTTGTTGAGGCTGGATGTTCAGTACAAAAGGGGGGAGGGGGTAATTCAAGGCCTTATAAAAATGCCCCAAAGTTTGAACCAGTCTTAAAAATGGAGTGTAAGAGGTAAGAGAGCCAGTTTGGTGTAGTGGTTAAGTGCACGGACTCTAATCTGGGAGAACCGGGTTTGATTCCCCACTCCTCCACTTGCAACTGCTGGATGACCTTGGGCAAGCCATAGTTCTGACAAGAGCTGTCCTTGAAAGGGCAGTAATTGAAAGCTCTCAGCTCCACCTACCTCAGAGGGTGTCTGTTGTGGGGAGGGGAAGGGAAAGGAGTTTGTAAGCTGCTCTGAGACTTCTTTGTGTAATGAAGGGCGGAGTATAAATCTAATCTCTTCTTCTTCTATATTAGATAGTATTTTGCACCCAGCCGCCCTGAGCCCGTTCGCGGGATGGGCGGGATATAAATATAATAAATAAATAAATAAAATAATTCAGTCTGCAGCACCTTCTGTGTTCTATTTTAATATTGCTATGAACTTCACACATTGGGAACTTCACTCTATATGCCCCAAAACATCTTTCCCTCCTGTTTTAGCATGTTTGTTCTCACTGAATAACTGGCATGAAGAATAGTTCTGACTTCTGAGGAACTTAACAAATTTATTCTCTAGTTTGTCCTGGTTGGTTGGTCCTAATAAAAGGCATTGCACATGGCTGCTGTAGGATTTTTAGCAACCTACAGTTTTTGTCATAGTACAGTGTATTTGACTCAAGCAGCACTCTTCTGGTCTCTTTTAACATAAGAAGTGTGACACAAAAGTGTTTTTAAAAACTTGGTTTTAATTCTATAATTACAGATCGGACGCAGTCAAAATACTGAGTGGCAGAACACATCTGTTGTCGTTTTTGATCTTTTAGGGGAAGGGCTATGGCTCAGCGGTAGAACCTGTGTTTTGCATGCAGAAGGTCCCAGGTTTGATCCCTGGCATCTCCAGTTAAAAGGGCCAGGCAGTAAGGGATGTGAAAGACCTCTGCCTGAGACCCTGGAGAGCCATTGCCAGTCTGAGTACAGAACACTTGACCTTGATGGGCCAATGGTCTGAATTCAGTATTAGGCAGCTTCGTGTGTGTGTGTGTGTGTGTGTGCGTGTGTGTGTGTGGATTGGAAAAGGTGTCCAACATTGTACTGTTTGCTTGTTGCCAGTCCTTTTGCATGTCGAACCTCACATATTGTACTTTTATATCAGAGCCTCTAAAGAGAAAGTATACATTTTGTCACAGTCACATAGTTAATTGTTTGAGTCTCCTTTTTGCAGTCATACATTAGACTTTTTGTAACTTCACATGTAAGCTTTAAAATTGCTTGGTGTTATTGCAAAGGGATCTGCAGAGCTAGAAGGACAAAATAGAGACTCTCAGCTCTTCGCTAGCCATCCAGAACTCAAATCCATTTACTTTCTGTATTTGGAGTCCACCTGGTTTTTAACTTCCTGTGCTACTCTCAGCTCTTTGGGCAGACAGCATCAGGTTTGCTGCGCTCTCATCTGTTTGCCTAATTTCTTCACTGCATCTTGATGTCTGCTGTGGCTCATACCAGTTCACCTTGCTTGTTCTTTGCACCTTGAACACAGATCTTCAGCCTTGCACATCTGGGATACCTGTGGCCACACATTATCAGCCAAACCTTTTTAAGGGGGTCAGTCTCTGAAGTGCTTTTACCATTTGACTCTAGACATGCCTTCGCAAACCATGGTGCTTGGTTTGAGTCCAAACTTGACTGTTAAAATACCTATACTGATAATGAAAAAAGTTATCCTTCAACAAAAATATGTTGAAATGCTGTGGGGGGAAATGCAGCACTACACATCTTAATCTGGAAACACTTGTGTCTCTTTGTCTTTTTAACTCCATCATTTACTGTTGCAGTGTTGTGGTTCCTTAAGGAAGCTTTGCATTAAAATAATACCCTGCTGCAAATTTGATTCTTAAATTTAAAAGGAATGAGGCCTCTGTTATTTCTGAAATGTTTTACTGATTTTCAACAGTATGGAGTATAAAATGAACTTGTTCTGCATCTTGTTTTCAGACTGGGCTGGTTTAGATGAAGATGAAGATGCACATGTGTGGGAGGACAACTGGGATGATGACAATGTCGAAGATGATTTCTCCAATCAGTTAAGGTAACTTGAAAATATTCAGTACATGCAAACAAGTAAAACAAAAATGGTGCAGGCTAGAATCCCTAAATCAAGAACCAGATCTGACACGGCTCCACGCTCAGCATAGGATGGGGTCTTATTACAGAAGACATAAGTGGTAAATGTGTCTGTTTGTGTCTCCACACTGATGTTTAACCATGCTGTGCATATGATAGCGATATACACTAATGTGGAGTACACTTGAGGCACCAGCATTTCTCAATGGGTTAAACTGGCCATCTCTAGTTGAATTTGAAGTATATCTTGTAGTCTGAAAAGCTGTTTTGGGTTAGGTTCACCTCAACAGCTAGAATTTCAGAAAAATTGCAGGTAAATCAGGAGGAGGATATGGTACTTAAAGACTGAGCCATATTCAGTTACTTCATGTGGCAAAGCAGTTCACCTTTTGTGTCTCCATGTACAGATTAAGGCTCACAAGTGCTCTATCACTGCACATGCTTATTCCTGTTCTTTTGGCAGTGTGCTTGGAAATGTCTAATGTTTCCTTCTTGCCTTGAAATGTGAGTAGCTCTTCAAAGTGAAGAAGACAGAGCCCCAATGTGCAGTTAATGTAGAACTTCGTTCTTAGATCTGTGCTGTCTGTCCTGGAAATAGAGTCCAAGGAAAAATTGGAACATAGTATAAATTCCTATTGAAACTTGTCTTATGCAGCGATATCCTTTGTTTAAAATATTTTAAGACTGAGGGACGAATAATTACAACACACTTTAAGAGATTATGTCCATACTGTGTTTAAATGAAGTCAGACATCCAGTATTTTGCATGGTGGTTTAATACATGTTGGGGGGTGGTTTGTCTTTACAGAGCGGAATTAGAAAAACACTGCTATAAGATGGAAACGGCATAGCTTCCTCTGATAAGGTCATTTGAGATTGGACTGTAAACTGAACACAGAGGTGTGTGGATTGGAATGCAAAATGGAAGATCAGACACTGGACTGACTATTGTTACCCTAATTTTGTTTTGTATAAATAAAAAATTGAATCCACGTGTTGTATTATCTGGATGCTGTTTAAATTCCCCTGTGAATTGCTAATGTGGCCCAAATTAAGTTATTAGCCATGCTAAGGTGTACACGGGTTTGCTTTAACATTGATGTCCTTAGTATTACTGACGGTAACTTCAACGTAAGTACCTTTTGTTGTTTCCTCACTTTGTAACTAAACTAGGAGAAAACTTGGCAATGCTTACTCTTCAGCACTACTTAAGAAGTCTTAAAACGAATTACAACAATGAGCTCAATACTTCAGAAAAAGAGACTCATTTTAGAGGCCACCCACAAAAGAGTGGTTGGTAGTGGCAGCTTTGTAGTCCAGTTTAGGGATGGGCACAAACTGAATTACAAACCAAAATTCATTGGCCCGGTTCATGGTTTGTGAGCCTTGGTTCATGCGATTGAGTCTCCCAAAAACCAAAACATTTTTCATGGAGGTTCGTAGGAGTGGTTTCTGGGCCAGACATGCTCGTGCCAGTGAATCAATTGTCCAAGCAATGGAAGGGGATGGACTTCTGTGATCCTTCTGCAGCCCTGGAAACACCAACAGTGGCCCTCCAAAGCTTAATAGGCAACACTGGCTGCCAGCCAAAGAGCTCCCATTCTGCTCTAAGCCTCTAGCTTGCAGCGGATCCATTTGACACACTCCTGAACCTGTGGCTGCTGTGATTTCCCCAGAGAGCACTTTCCTGGGGGCATCTGCTTTGGGTGTGTGTGACAGCCCCTCTAAATCCAATCCTCACCAAACTTGGAGGGCAGGTAGAGGAGAATCAGCTGGAGACTTGCTGCAAGTTTGGCATCTCTAGCCCTCGGGGGGCTGTTCTACCGCATCATGAACCACAAAGTGGTCTGTTAAATGGGGGGGTTCGTTGTTTGTGAGACCCCACAAACCTCCATTTTCTTGGTTCGTGCCCATCCCTAGTCCAGCTTCCATGTTTCAATTCGTTTACAGCTGAGAGATTTGCCTGTTTTAGACCTGTCAACATCATAACAGTTGAAGCCATGCTGCCAAACTGCCCAGTATTGATTTTTGTACTAGCTACCCTGGAAATGGAGTGTCAGATTGCAGCGTTGATGTTGAATGAATATACTCCCCAGTGTTTGTTTTTCCACGAGTGTCATGAGTAGCAAAAACATCTTGCTTTGTTTTACAGGTCAGGGAGACTTCAGAGCACAGCAAAGAAATACATGGGAGTAACCTAATATTAGTACTAGAAACACTTTCTTTAACCTTGTTTAGCTAAATAACCTTGACTGTTCTCTAGCATAATAGGGTAAATGTAATAATGGTATGTTGCCGGCTTCTAGGGAGACACTTGAGTGGCTTTGCTGAGTCAGCCACACTGGTGACATGTCCCAGCTAGGGTTATGTGCAGGACATCATGACTCCTGTGCCCTGAGCCCGAAAAGGAAATGTCTGCTGCAGTTAGACAGTTAAACTTTAAATTGTTATACAGTTTTGCGTAGTCTGGGGGTAAGAAAGCAAATGGCAACATGAATAGGGTAGCTGTGTTGGTCTGCAGTAGAACAACTAGATACCAGAACATGAAATTGAGCAAACTTCAGAGGACAACTAGATACCAGAACATGACATTGAGCAAACTTCAGAGGACGGCGGAAGACAGGAAGGCCTGGAGGGATCTGGTCCATGGGCTCGCGAAGAGTCGGACTCGACTGTGCGACTGAACAACAACAACAAGCACCTTAGAGACCAGCAGGATTTCCAGGGCAGGAGCTTTCAAGAGTCAAAGCTCCCTTTCGTCATGACTAGGTTAGTCATGCAGTTATTACTCAAGCTACATGAGTCACTTAATCATATGGCAACATTTGTCATAATTCTTGTGTTGACTCACTCTATGTAATCCGCCTTGAGTCCAAGTGAGAAAGGTGGACTTGTATATATGTAAAATAATAGAATAAGAATGCACACGTACAGTTTAAAACTTCTCTTCACACAGTGTTTTGGCATTGAGAGTTGCAAAAAGGGAACACAATTTTGGTTTGTGATTATGGACAGTAATAAAAACTCATCTAAACGTTCATAATACCATTAAGAAAAATGTGGGCCGCTTGGATGCAGGTACTGAACTTTGCCTCTAAATCACTAATAGCGCTACGTGACTAGCTCAATATCCTGTTGAGTTAGGTGTTCTCATTTATATTAAGCTGGAAATGTATTGCCTGGGTCTGAAGTAAGGATTTCTTTACAAAATTTCAGATAGATACTTATGCAACTTCACATGTTGCCTCTGCAGGGACCTCCTCAAAACTTGGAACACACCTGTCAAAAGAAGTCTTTCTTTTTAATTAGTCAACAGAAGTTGTCCTCTAAGAAAGATTAAAGCTTTCTTCTATTCAGACATTGACTGTACAAATGGGTCTGGATGATAGCTGGCATAGAAGTTTTAAATGTTTAGTCCAATTTATTTAGAGAATTCTATGCCACCTGTCCTAGGAACCTGCCTGAGGTGGCTTACAAAATATAGTAAAAACATGAACCACCATAAATGACATTAACTGAAATCCGGTCGGCATCAAAGCAAATGGGCTTGGGTGGGGATGTTGCAAAGCTAAACGAGGCCTGCAAACAAAGTCTTTTAAATAGTTATATTTGCTGGGCACAAGAACTCACCCAGACTAGAAACGTGGAAAGACAATTAGGAAATCTAGTCAGAGTGTGAGTTCGGGAATGTTAACCTGTATTTTACAGGACTGTTGAAATAAATTCTGCACATAACAGCTGGAAATCTTTCCTGATCTTCTTCAATAATGGTTCCCAATAAAGCTTGTTTATGTAGGAGTTGTTAAACTATGACACCAATTTAGGAGGGGGGAGTGAAAACACGCCTATGGGTCTCAGTCCAAATCTTTTATGGTTTTGTGTGAAGTTTGCAGAAAATTGGTAATTCGTCCTTTAAAGAAAAGAGCATTCTCCAACATTCTTGTCCTGTTTTCCTTCTGTCCTGCAGCCTCCTGGGCCGCCTGGTTTTCTATCTACAAAGTTCGCTTGTCCCCTAGTGTTGGCTTCTGAGGGACTTTGGGGGGAAGATGGGGAGCAATCAGCATCTTTTAGCACAGGGGTGTCAAACATGCTGCCTGGGGGCCAGATCAGGCCCCCGGAGGGCTTCTATCAAGCCCATAGTGGTACTGGCTGTCTTCTGCTGCTGCTTCCAGTTCTGCTGCTGCTGCTGCGTCATTGTAGGTTTGCAGCTTACAGAAACACACCTGAACAGCATACTCGAGATTGCAATAACACGGACATTTTGATGCAATAATTCAGAGCAAGAGGTATCAAATAAAATATTGCAAGAGTGCTAATGTTTTAAGCATGTTTTTATTTTAAGTAAAAACCCCTTTGTGTCCTTTATAAAGTTTATATCTCCACTACCTGGCATTACATTTTATGATAAACATGGCCTGGCCTAACAAAGTCTCATTTATGTCAGATCCGGCCCTCATAACAAATGAGTTCGACACGGCTGTGTTAGTGTCTTGCAAGTCATAGGCTCATATGTCAGAGGTCTTTACCATCAATGAAGCTAAGGGATGGTTTGAAATGTCAAGAAAGGGTTGTGGGCACCAGCACAAAATGTTTTTCCATGGGGATAGAGCCAGTCATAAAATGTTGGGCAGCTAAGCTAAGCTTTCTGTGACAGAGTGACCTGCTGCAGAATGCCTCTTGGGCTCTTCCAAAGCACCTCCTGCTGTGGGGAGGCAGAGGAATGCTGGGATCAGTGCTTTCGGTTGGGAAAGAAATTCTGTTTTGTTTTGATTTCCAAAGAAAGAGTAGGGTTTGGTTCCTGTGTGGCCACAGGAAAAGTTTGCCAATCTCAGACATGTAAGAAAGGTCTGTGTCTGTGACCAAGCCAAGGGTTTATGGCTAAGACTCTTGCCCAGGATGAGCTCAGGGGCCCAGGCTTTGCTAGTCAGGCAGCTGGTAGAGAACCACTCAAAGGTCCCTGTCGTCCTTGTCCCCCCCCCCCCCCCCCCCACAAACTTTGGATTGTAACCCTGAGTCAAGAAGCGTGGGTACTAAAGAACACATCAGCAGATGCCACTTTAAGGAGCTCTGTCCTCTATAATGCCAAACTAGGAGGAGAATGCAGTCAGTGTGTCTCATTGGCCCAGACCTGGATAGCTCAGGGAAGCCCAATCTTGTCTGATCTCAGAAGCTAAGCAGTTTCAACCCTGGTTAGTACTTGGATGGGAGACCACCAAGGAATACCAAGGTTGTGATGTGAAGTCAGGCAATCACAAACCACCTCTGAACATCTCTTGCCTTGAAAGCCCTACTAGGTTGCCATAAGTCAGCTGTGACTTGATTGGGAGGAAGGGAGTCTCATTGTGTGGCTTAAGCCATTAAGTAGCAACTTCGATGAACCAGCTTTCCAAAAGAGCAGTAAGATAGACTTCAAGATTCATTTATGGAGAATTGCATAATGCTGATCTTTTCCCATTCTGCTTTTACTCAAGACTTACAGAAACAATTGACGATGCTGCCAGCATTTTTACCCGGTTTGGAAATATGCTTTCACCCAAATCAACGTTTGGCTATGTTTCAGACATCATTTCCCAGCAAGCTTTCCCCCCTCCAGGATGTAAACTGAGCTCTTGCACATGAACCTCAAAACCTTTCACTTAACAGCTAAGACCTGCAAAGAATTTAAAGTGTTTCTCTGGTTTCAGTTTGTATATTTTTGGTCTAAGTTCTGGGCATGAATACACTACAGAACCCCCAAAGAGCTGTCTTTAAGACAGGAAGTGTGGACTTCCTAATTATTAGTCCAGATAGCACATTATCAGAATATTCCTGAGACCTTTAGAACATGAAAGCTGTATATTTCCAAAGCTGCATAATCAAGTACAGGAAAACCACCAGCAGCAGCAGAGTTGGAGTATCTCACTAGATTCTGGGAGATCTGGTTTTGAATCCCTGCTCTGCCATGGAAGCTTGCTGGGGACCTTGGGTCAGTCATACATTCTCAGCGTCCCCTGTACTGTCTCAGAGTCTTATTGTGAGTGTAAAATAGAGGGGGAGAAAGATCTAAGCTGCTTTGAGTTCTCATTTGGGGTAAAACTCCATAACACAAATGTAGGCCCTATATATACTTTCTGTAAGACTTCCCACCTAGTCTCTGCTTTCTTGATTTTTTACCTTATGGAGATGCCAAAAACTGTAACTGTTAATTGTTTTCACTTAGACAAGTAAATTGATACAGGACATTCTTTTAAATGCTATTCCTGATTCTCTCCAACCCCAACAGAACTTCTCATGCAAACTAGACCCATTTATTGTTAATGCTGTAGAAATATGTCAGACTGAAGCTGGAACTTTCTCCACCCTCACCTGTCTCTTCATAGTTAAACAGTTCAATGAATGCATCGTTTGCTGGCTCCTAAGGCTCCAGAGCTTTCCTGTGTTGGGTTCTGTGGGCCACCAGCTTAGAGAGACTGAACAGTTCCCTGAAGGCTTCTGCACAGTTGCCTGGGAACAGTGATTAATGTTCGTACTTGGACATAAACTACTGTTGAGGATCTGTTGAAAACAAGACAATATGGGATGGTACAGCCAACATTATAAACTGGGAGGGAGTCTGATGAAAGGTGAGCCCCCTCCCCAATTGGGAATTCTGTGAGAGAGTTCATAAATCCCAAGCCAATTCTAAATGGAGCTGATGAGAATTTACACCATACCATCTAATTTTTTTTGACAGATGACGTGTACTTGGCATTGCAATACTGAATAGCGCCACACTTTGGTGGGAAGGGCTGTCAAGTCACAGCCAACTTGTGGCGACCGATAGGATTTTCAAGGCAAGATATAGAATAGAGGTGGTTTGCCACTGGACGGAGCTCTTCCGCCAGGCTTTCAATTAGGAGCTGCCCCGAGGGAAGAACCATGTTCCCTGAAGTCATCAAAACAGCCTGTGCCAGCCGCACAGTGTTAGATCTGGGTCGACCACTAGGATGGTATAATGAAGGTCGACCGACATCTTAAATTTAATTTTAAATTGTTAATCTTTTAATTACTTACTAGGATCACCATCTGTTAGCACCTTTTAATGTTGAAATTGTTTATATAGTTTTGGAATTATTTTAATTACTTATTGTTGTTTTATTCTTTCTGTAAGCTGCCCTGAGCCAGCCTTGGCGGCGGGGTATAAATATAACAATAAATAAAAATAAATAAATTGGCTATCTCTGCATAGCAACCTTGGACTTCCTTGGTGGTCTTCCATTCAAAGTGCTAACCAGGGTTGAAACTGCTTAGCTTCTGACAAGATTGGACTAGCGTGGGCCGTCCAAGTCAGGACACCACACACTTTACTTTTTTGTAGAGGTTAAGACGCTGAGCTGCAGACTGGAAGGTCTGTCGCTCAGCAGTTCAAGACCCTAGTGCCAGAGGTCATTTCGGGGGGGATCGCAGTTCCCCTGGGTGAGGTACGGGGGGCAGGGCACATGACAAAGCCCCGCCCCCTGCTTCCGGCCACCCCGCTTCCGGCCCTCATTCAGCCAGGAGGAGGCAGGAGAAGAGGGAGGGTAAGTTGCTTCCTCCCTGCCTCTCCCCACCCCTGCCTGCCTGGGGCCAGGGAGGGCCTTCGCGGGGCTTCCTTGCACTCCCGCCGGCCTTGCAGGTCCACCGCCGGGCCCCTCATGGGGCTCGGCAGTGGAGCTGCAAGGCCGGCGGTGGCGGCCGGGACCGTTGGGGGCGGGGTGTGTGGCCTTACGACACACTTCCGGTGAAGTCGGGGTGTGGCCTTATGACACACGTCCGGTGATGTCAGGGGGTGTGGCATATGCTAATGAGTTATGCTAATGAGTTCCCCTAGCTCTTTTTCTACGAAACGACCCCTGCCTAGTGCCATGTGACGGAGTGAGCTCCCATTTCTGGCCCCAGCTCCTGCCAACCTAGCAGTCTGAAATCAAGAAATTGCAGGTAGATAAATAGGTACTGCTTTGGTGGGAAGGTAACAGTGTTCCATGCACCTCAGCATTTAATCATGCCAGCAGCATGACCACGGAGAAGTCTTTGGACAGTGCTGGTGCTTTGGCTTAGAAATGGAGATGAACAATATATAGAATAGAGGTGGTTCAATGAATGCATCGTTTGCTGCATCCCCCTAGAGTCGGATGCGACTAGTTTTTGAGCAAGGGAAACCTTTATCGTTAAACTCCCTTGGAAATGTCATTGATTTATGCACTACCATGCCCTTCACTTATGATAAGAGCAATAATTAAAAGCAGCAACTCCACCAGCAATTAAAAACAATGAAATAATTTTTCCATCAACCACTCAACCTCAGCTCCCCAAATATCCTTCTAAAATGGTGGGCTTTATGAGATTGACTAAAAGTGCCTGGAGCCATATCAATGGACCTCTTCCAGGAGGCCATCCTGCAAGTACAGCTACTATACAAAAAAGCCCCAGGTACTTTTCTGAATTTATATTGGCCTTTTGTAGTGATGGGACATGGTATCTAAATGAATGGGACATAGAGGAGATGAATGGAGCTGGTTCATATTCCAGTTTAGCTCAAGAAGGAAGGGAAAGGGATTTTGTCTACTGCTCTTTCTTCTTAGCCTGGGAAGAGCAGATGTGTGAGTATATATAGCCTCAGTATGAGCTAGCTGCTCTGCTAGCAAGAGAACTGATCATAAATCAACTAGCCTGAGTTGTACGGGTTCCCAGCTCGGAACCTGATTTTCCTTTGAGGCAAGTTCTTGTCGGAAGCTATGCAGTCAATAATTGATTCAGCCCGATTGGTAGTGGCTGGTCACATGCCAAAATGTCTTGTTCACCATGGTCCTGAATTTTCTAAAGATCAAAGAAAGGGCAGCATTTTAAACACATATTGCTCGCATTTCTGGAAACGAACTGTACTTGAACTCCATAGCAACGTGTGTGACTAACCAGTGGAACACTCCCTGTTTATGATTCCCATGACCACCTTAATCCAAAACACGTTAGCTTTGAAATAAAAATTATCTTGATTTCAATAGAACGTTTTCTCCAGGTATGCACACAATGTTCATTGCCTTCATATTTGTCTATGATATCTGAATTTTTAAAAAATCCTTATAACAAAATATTATGGGTGACAAATGCAGCAGTCTGCAGTGGTAATGAGCAAAAGGGAGATTAAAATAATATAGAGTGATAGAGCAAAGCTGAAATAATTTATAGCTAGATTTGAGTCCAGTAGCACCTTCACTCTCAACAGTTTATACTCCCAAAATCTTGTTGGTTCCTAAGGTGCTAGTTTGTCCCTAAAGGGCTGAGAGGCTAATTTGTTAATACCCGACCATGCTGAAATAGTGTCCAATAGTCAATAATGTCCTTGTGCAAGTAGCAGCAACTTACTTGTCAGATTGTGTAGTGGTGTCTTCTAAGAGCAAAAACAGATGCGAAGATTCATTGCCCTCATGCTTACTGTTCAGAAGAGGTTGCCCTGCAATTCCATTTCAGCCCTAATGGGACTGTGATGCAGAAAAAGAAGTCAATATCTGCTGGGGGGGGGGGAGAGAATCTGCTTTGACCCGGATGGCCCGGGCTAGCCCGATCTGGTCAGATCTCAGAAGCTACACAGAGTCAGCCCTGGTTAATATTTGGATGGGAGAACAAGGAAGTCAAGGGTCACTACGCAGAGGCAGGCAATGGCAAACCGCCTCTTGCCTTGAAAAACCAATGGGGTTGCTGTAAGTCAGCTGCAACTTGATTGCAATTAACTCACAAAGAAAATCCAGGTCTGTGCTGCGCACTAGCACAGGTTTGTGCAATTGCCCCATGTCATGTGCCTCCCTCGAGAGCCCATTGAGCTTATTCGTGCAGACTGATTAGTTCACTGAAGTGGGAGGTATTCACATAGAAAGAGAGGCCCTTCCTTTAAAAGACCAGAGAGATGCCTGGATTTTCTGTAGCAAAACAATAAAGCCATTCCAATTACTAAGCTTCTAGCAAGTTAAGAAGGGTGTTGGAAGTCTGACACCTTTCCAAGAAGGGGAGCCATAAATTCACTAGAGTCCCAACGTGGTTTATAAAGCAGGGCATAAAGCGAAACATTTTCACTATTAATGACCAAGATTTCTCACTGGAGGCGTTTTACAGAACTCATATGTCGTTCGATAAGCTCTAGGGGCTAGTCTGTCACAGTGAACTTGCATGATAGGTCTGGGTGAGTTTGCAAGCACAGCTAGTGGATAAAACGTAGGGTACACTCTGAAGGCATGTGATTCAGGTGGGATGAGTCTGGTCAGAGACTGGGAACCCTATGCAATCCATGAAGGATGAAAGCTGGGAAAGAAATACAAATAAAGACGGTAAAACGTAGAGGCAAAAATGCCAAGTCGCTTTCTGCTAACTTTGCAGTATCCATACCTGTATTGTCCCAGAGGCCAACCAAAGCCCAGTCTTATGTTCTTGAAGCAACAAGCTGAACAGTTAAGGCCATTAGCCTTAGCTGCTTAGCTGAATCTCTGGTTTTCACAAAAGCTACTTTTCTCTTTCACACTGTCATGAAAGATGAATTGGCTTGAGATTAGCAATGCTGTCTGTTAGCTGTCATCGAATCTGTAAAGAAGCTTCAATCTAAACACAAACACCGTCTCTCACTGGACTTAAACCCAGATGGTTTGTGTGTTTTATTACACCTCCCTTGGTTTGCCTGGTTCTTGGAGCTGCTATTCTCTGCCATCTGTCAATATATCCAGAAACAAGGATAGAGTAAATATGATTGTCAAGTGTTGGGTACTTCCCCCCCCCCAGACACACACACACCTTTTTAGTGCCTCTTTTCTTCTTTTTGGTAATAAAAATATACACAGCAGGTGAAAACTACCTGTCTCTTAGTATTGATTCTAGAATTACTGCAGTGTGTTTCCTGAAGGGTCTGACAATTTAAAGACTGTAAAACAAACTCTGCCTTCAGTCCCACCTGTATGATCTAATGAAAGTTGATTATGGCTACACTGAAGTATGTAGTCAAGGGTGAACGCCAGCCTCTATACTCAATAGGTTTGCCAATATATGCATTTCACTACTGTAACCAAAATGATATCATTAGTCTGTGCTGTTTTCCTTATGTATCAAAGATGTTTTAAAACCTGCCTCACAGGCCACTTCCAGGCAGCTAACAATATGGAAAAATACAATAGAACAAAATATCTAAACGTTCAGTTACAAAGGAAATAAATAGCTGAATTCATCAATGAATCACAGCAATACAAAAAATTTGCTGTGGGAACCAATCTGATCTTTTGTCCCAGAATCAATGGCAAGAAGAAGCTGTTCAACCTTCCCCTGGGATGACATTCCAGGGATATTAATTCATAACTTTGGTGCAACCACTGAAAAGACCCCGTTACATTTTGCCACTGCCATAATCATAGGATTGTCACTCTAGGAGTGTCAGTACAGTCATCTGTTTTTAGTCCATTTCTGATCTAGTTCCCTTGGTCTTGAGGTACTTTTTCAGAAACCATGGTTTTAATTTTAGCTGGCAGAGAAAAAGGCAGGGCTGATTTTAACCACCTGGAGGGTATCACAATTGAATATCCTTGTACTGCATGATTAATAGCAGAGGACTGGTCACTTGATAGCTGCTCTGCTTTTTTCTAGAGTGGCCAGATGGTTAGTTTGTGCACGATTGGCCATGTAGGTGCCATTGCCTTGTTGTTGTTGGTTCAATTATGGCTCTCTAAAAGGAGAATGGGATACAGAAGAGAAGTTATCTGTCTCATTCCTTGCCTTAGATTCACAAAGTGTGGCAGATGGGAATAGTCCAGACTGTTGGGCCAATACCCTTCAAGTCAGCTACTCCACCTCCTGTCCACCATCCTGTCCTGCCTGCTACATTCCAGAACTGCAGCCCTACAGCAAAGCAGGAGAGACAGCTGGGTGCAGGAGCTGGAAGTGTGTCAGCCCATTGCCTTGGACCCTGCATGAGTGTATTGACCACATTTCTTAGGTGCCTTTTCCCCAGCGGCTCCAGCTAACATTCAAATACAATTAAATGTATGAATCAATCCCATTAAAATCAATTTAAAATTATTTCTCATATAAGAGCTGAAGTGTAAGGAGACGTGGGAAGTCATGAAGTGGGAGCATTTCTTCCCCATCCCTGGCCAATTAGAGATGGGCATACAGCAGGGGTCACTGGGGGAGTGGGGAGGGGGAGTTGTGAATTTCCTGCCTTGTGCAGGGTGTCGGACCAGATGATCCCTTCCAGGTAATATGGAAATATTCAATAAAAAGATATTTGAGTTTTTTTCTGATGGAAAAAACTTCTATGAAATATTTTCTCTTTTAAAATGAGTAAAATGCTTCTTAAGGCACAGGTTTTCATAGTAAAATGTATAGCATCAAAAAGTCTGAGGACTTCTTCAGTTTCGCCAATGGAATACTTGGGCAATGTAGGATAGCACTGAAAAACCACACAATGAAATATTTTCGCTTTTTGAGCAAGAAAAAAAGTCTTACAAAGCATTTAATTCATTCCAAATGTACATTTTCTCAATTTTTCCAGTAGAAAAATTGGAAAAATTTTGGAGAGCCCTGAAAAAAATCTCTTATACTGAAGACATATACAATATTTTCAGTTTTTTTCTTTTAAATGTAAAGACTTGTGGAAACAATTATTATGTTATAGTGTGTTTAATGATAATACATTATTAAAGAGTTCAGTGTCTTCAGTGTTATCAAGTTTAGCTTAATTTCCAAACATGCTGGCAGTCCTGCCTATTGTGACGATACAAGAAAGTTTCTTTTGTTTACTACATAATTTATCTTCTACCATCAACTTTTATTTTTCCCTCCTTCTCAGATGGCAAAAATTAAAGATCCATGTGCTATAAGTAGCATAGTGTACAGCAATGTGCAATTCTTTCTCATATATTGGCTATACTTGCAATTTTTCATATCGAATATGAAAATATTTATAGTTTTTTTCATAAATATGTTAAACAGTACAACTTTATATGATGACTGGGTTATATACAATGTATTTCATGCTGTTAAATCAGTAGAAGAAAAACTGGTTTGAGAGGAAAGTATTACATATTTTTCAATTGTTCCCCAAATTTCGCTTTTTTATGTCACTTCAAAATCTACAGAAATTTTACATCTCTGCAATGAATACTTCTCTCACTCTACCTACACCACCACCACCACAGTAAAAGAGGTAAAGATGGACAACCATGGATTGCCAAGGCCAACTGAGTAGGGATTGGACTCAGAATGTCATACACCAGAACCCAATTCTACCCTAACTGCTGTGCTTTTAGTAAAGCTCCAAGACTGAAAACCTGAATCCAAATGAGAACAGTGCTTAATTAGTGCTGAAATAAAGCAGTGCTTAACTTCTCAAACAGAGATCCTGGGTAGAATGTACAAACTTTTTCATTTTTGGTTTTGTTTTCTTGGAGGGGGGAACCCTATCAGTTTTCCGTGTATCCCTTATTTGTGTATATAATTATTAGGATCCCTACTAGCTCTGAGTTGGGAAATTCCTGTAGATTTTGGAATGGGCCCTGGGGAGGGCAGGATTTGGGGAGGGGAGGGATCTCAGCAGGGTATAATGCCATAGGGTCAGTCTACCCCCCCCCAAAAAAAAACCCTGCTCTTTTCTCCAGAAGAATTGATCTCCATAGTGTGGAGATCAGCTGTAATTTTAGGAGAGTTCCATGCCCCACCTGGAGTTTGGCAACCTTAATAATTGTATTTGTTGGTGGGGTTTTTTTTTAAATCCATTCCTTCTCCTCCCCACACCACACTTACAGAGCAGGCTGGATATCAGACTAAGGCTACTAGTATTTAGGCCAGGCCAGACAGGCAGCCAGTGGGCAATCTCTCCCTCCCTCCCCCAGCACTTTGGAGGCTCTTTCTGATGCAGCTGAGCCATGGTGCCTCAGCACACACTGTGATTTTTGGTCACAGGCATGGTGCTTCAGACACAGCAGCGACAAAGCTGCTGAGGAAACATAGGAGAGATTCTCTCCCCTCTCGTCTCCCCTCTCTCCCTCTCCCCCTCCGAAATGCTAAACCACATATCCAGGCGGGGGGGGGGGTTTGTAGAAAAAGCCCAGCAGGAACTCATTAGCATAATAGACCACACCCAACAGCAGGGACTCATTAGCATATTAGGCCACACCCCTGATAGCACAGTTCATTAGCATATTAGGCCACACCCCATGCCTCCCCCTGGCTTGCCCAGGCGCCCCACGGCTGTGGGGTGCCAGGGCAAGCCCCCCCCCCCCTTGAAGGGAAGGCTGCAAGGAGCCCGGGCAAGCTGGTCCTTAGACAGGCTGGGAAAGGCATGGGGAGGCATTTAAATGTCTCCCTGATCCTTCCAGGGGCCCCTTTGGCCCACCCACCTCGGAGTCACTGGGGGGTGTTGCTCTCCAGGCCTTCCCTCTGTAGCCACGCAAGCAGAGGTTTTGGCTGTAGTGGGCATGGCCAACTCCGTTCCTGTGCGTTCCTGCCCAAAATTAGCCCTGCAGCCAGGCACTACAATAATGAAAAGATCTGAAAAAGTAATGACTGAATATTATTTCTTTCGGGTATCATAAGGCCTCTTAAATTTCATGATTTAATTTGTCACTGTCTATCTGCACTCATCTCTAGTACTAAGGTTGGCCCACAAGTTCTGCCTCTAGTCCAAACGAGCAGAGGTTGGCTAGATGAAGTCAGTGGAAAGGGAAGGACATTCTTCACATTCTCAGAGGATCTCATGTCATTCTATTATGTCTTGGAGTGGAGGCCTGTGTTGAAAACAGGCTTTGGCGGATAAGCCCTTACATGGAAATTAAACCTGTGTTAAATAAGAGAGCGAGCATAGCCAAGCCATCAAATGACAGGGAACAGAATCCAACACAGAGCTGATGTGCGGTCATGTATTGAAATGTACTTAAAAGATGGTCAGTGTGTATTTTAAGGTCTAAAACAGAAGACTCTTCACAAGGGAATGAGTGATTGCATGGCATCAGCAGGATTTCATGAAACTTTGTGGAATAGCTGTTTTGGTATGAAGCAACAGGCTGGCAGCATTTCAGTGATCTCAAGTGATCTAAGGTCTCAGCAATGCACAGAAGACAGAAAATGTGCTGTTCTTCCCAGTTTCACTCTTGCAGCTCTATGTTAGCCAAACATTCCTAAATGAACTGAATTCTGAAGAGGAAAGCTCACATACTCAGAGGTGTGCAGATTTCCATTACAGTAAGGGCTATTGAAACACACACATAATGGAAGAGCTGACACCACTGATTTGGCCGGAGGGTGCTGCTTTTTTTACTAGACATCAAGTATCATAACTGATGGCAAGTTCAGGCCCTTTCTAGATCACGTTAAAGGTGATTAATGACTATTCTTTTACTGCTTTCAATGAATGATGAGTTGGGTTTCCCCCACTTTTGTGAGATGGGAAGCACTCGACAGCTGGAGAGGTCCGAAAACTGCAAGGTGATGGTTTTGATGAACCTTCTTTCCTGGCTGTCTGGTTTGGTCTCCCAGCAGATTGCTCATCTGCCTTCACAGAAAGACCCTTCTATTGCCTTGGAAGGAGAACCAGAATTGCTTTACTCTCTGTTAATAGCGTAACGATGCCACTCAGGAAAGTTCATTGTATAGTTCCTGCAAGGGAAACAGGCCAAAGAGATGCAATGGCACTTTGCTTTCTTGAGATGTAAAAATGACCAATTAAAGCTTCTGGAGGACTACCTCTTATCTGTTTTTCACTCCTCATGACACAATAACATCCTTCTGCTTAAACCTGTTTGCCACCACCAGTGAAAGATAGCATAAGCTTCTACAGTCAGGGCAATGTTTTGTAATGCTCCATCTACCTGGTTTCCTACAGATACAATGACACTAGAAAACCAGGTTTACTGGGGTTTAACAAAGATACACTGGAAAAGATACTTTTATTTTATGAAAATGATTTCTGACCTGGATGTCTCAGGCTAACCCAATCTTGTCAGATCTCGGAAGCTAAGCAGGCTGGGCCCTGGTTAATACTTGGTTGGGAGACTACCAAGGAAGTGCAGGGTTGCTAGGCAGAGGCAGGCAATGGCAAACCACCTCTGTTCATCTCTTGTCTTGAAAACCCTATGGGGTTGCTATAAGTTGGCTGCAATTTGATTACACTTTCTACCACCAGCTTAGAATGAATCTTAGGACTCATGATTAAGTCCAACAGTTATAACAGCTAGATAACTCTGTAACAATTCCTACATTAAAAAGTGTATACATGAACATATGAAGTTGTCTTACACTCTAGGGCAGCATTCTCTTCTCTGATAAGCAGCAGTTCTCCAAGGCAAGATACTGGAAGTGCTGGTGATTGAACCTTAGATTTAATGTATGAAAGGTACATAATCTACCACTAACCTATGGCTTCTCTTCCCTATAATTAATATCACAATATATTTATAGATATTCAATAACATATAAGACATTTCAGGACTAAGCCACATATTACACATTGTCGGATCCCCTAACAATCACACACATACATACACACATGCAAATCCCTGCTACTATAAGCCTTGGTCAGGAAATAGATGGGCAAAGAGAGGCAGCCAGTCTTTCCTACCAAATGGCGCTAATCTAATACCATCCTGAGTAATGGGAATGATCTGGATCACAGAAATGTACAAGGCAAAAAAGTTAAGCCCCCTCTTTCCCCAAAACCATGACCCTGATCAAGACAGATCAAGACCGTGGTTCTGGGGAAGAGGGGGCTTCACTCACCCTGTACATTTCCGTGATGAAAATTGCCCACCGCAGCTGGTTTGAATGGCTAAACTACATGTTCTGGGATCCAGTCACAGATCCCCAGTGTAATGTATAGTTTTGTCCTTGGTTTAGTACTCCTACTGAAATTTGTAATGACTTGTTTGGTATACAGATTTATCTAGCTCCTAATGCTGAATTTTCCATTGACAGCAGTTTTCCCCTAACTATCTTCAGGTTTGAATGTTGAAGAGATTCTGAGCATGCGCAATTCAGTAGGCCAGATGCCCAAGTTGGTTTGGTTGGAGGAACACATGCAGAATTCTTTTAAATGCTAACTTCTTGCTTCCGTTGAACAATGGGACTACACAAACCAACCAAGAAACCTTCTGTTTAATGAATGTCTTCTCTGTATTTGAGACAATTCTCTCAACTGATTCTTGCAAACTTTTTCTATCAAAGCTATGTCTATTATCAAGGTCTATTCTAAAGCCCTCTCTGGCTTCATGGTGGGCTTTTTCCCTAGAGAAAATGGAAGTTTTAAGTGGCTCTCCTCGACCATTGCTGACACTATGGATGGAGTGCAGAGTACCTTTGAGTGCAGAACAAGTAAAACCAGACTGTAACTTGCAAAGGGCAATAAGTTATGCACATGCATAGGGAATCTCACATGCACCAACACTGCAGACTGGGTGAGAACTCACAGAAAACAGGCATGCTTTTCTGAACACTGGCCAAGAAGGCTTGCAATTACTGAGCTGATTTTAAATCAGACATTAATTGCTTCTAATGTTATCATAATTTGATTTCTTCATTTAAAAATTAAGATGCAGTCTCATTTACATTTCCTCATTTAAACATGCACTTGTTAGCAGTACAAGACTGCACACTTCCTGTAGTGGCATAATATAGTTTCTTAACCTGTTCTCGTACAAAGGGCTTTGAACTCAGAAAGCAAGAGTCTCCCTTACTAAAACATCAAGCCTGCCTGGTTTTTATAGCTTCTTTATTTCACGTATATCAGTAGCCCTAAAGAACTGTGGGTCTCTTCTCCCTGTAGTTATTGGATGTTCTGATGCTGTCATTCCAAATGTGACTTCACTTTGGATATTCAAACTGGCTGTGGTGGTTTTCAGGTTCTGGAGGCATACCTGTCTGAGTTGATTTTCCCAGGGGCTTGCAGCACTATTCAGTCCTCCGCCATTTCATCCTCACAACCACTTTTTGAGGTAGACTAGGCTGAGATCAGGTGACTGACCCAAGGTCACCCAGCAAGATTCTATAAGGGGGATTCTGGGTCGCCTAGACCCTAGTCCAGCATTTTGACCTCTACATCACAGCAACAGAGCACCATCTCTGCTGTGGAGGATGGTATGATAAAAATGAAAGAAAGGGTTAGGGTCCAAGCTCCTTTTTTGGTTTGCTCATTGCTTCTTTAAAATGCACAGGGAAAATGTCTGCATCCATTTCTGCTGGTCTTGTACGTGCACTCTCCCCTATTGGTCTACCCCCAGATTTTAAAATCCCCGCAGCAGGTAGCAGTAGAAGAGAGTAAGAGTCCAATAGCACCTTAAAGATTAACAACATTTGTGGCAGGGTATGAGCTCTCGTGAGTCACTGCTCATTTCTTTAGATACTTCTGATACTATCTGATACTATCTTCTACTGCTACAGGCCACCCATCTTGGTCTATCGTGCAGTAGGTAGGTCTTGTTTCCCCCACTGGAGAACCAATTGAATTGCATCTGAAATTCAGTCTTCTCTGTGGTAGCACCATGACTTTTGTCCTACCTTTTCTTCAAGGAGCCCAAGGTGTCTCCTCCATTTTATCCTCACAGTAACCCTGAGAGGAAGGTTAGGTTGTGGAAGAGTGACTGGCCCATTCAGTGAACTTCATGGCTAGGTAGGAATTTGAACTCGGGTCTCCCCAGTCTTGGTCTGACATTCAAGCTGGCTGACATTCAACATGCTGGCTGTCAGTTCAGAACAGTTTAATTTACCTTTTAAGATGTCTCATGCAAAGACCTATTTTATAGTTCTGGTGCACATAGGGAAGTTCATGCACACATACAAGAGTTCCCCAATCTTTTCAAAGAACAAAGAAGCACTTCCCACATATGATGGCTGAAGCTGGATCCAGTGCAAGGAACATACAAGAGTGAGATCTGTGCCAGGATGTCCAGTCTTCCAGACTTTCACCAAAAAAGGGCATTTTCAACCCTGGGAAAGTTTATTCATGGGACCCACATGGAGTAATAACCACACAGACTGAGAGGCTGCAGTGGGGAGGGGGAAGAGGTGAAGTCATTTCCTTCATCCTCTTCCATCAGCACACCTTCACTCACCCAAGCGGCAGGAGGAAATTATTTCACCCACTCCTTGGAAATGGCCATTGAGGGGAATGTGGGGAAACTGGCAATGGTCAAGTGCTCTCTCTCCCCCCCCCCCAATGTAGTATGGTATCCAAGCACATGTGAAACATTTCCCTTCATGGAGGAAACCAGGAGTTTCTTGCACATACTGAGTCTTGGAATGAATCACCTTTGCTGCCATCCTTGGTGCCATCCTTGGTGCAGTTGACAGATGATTTCGGTGAAATCGTAAGTGTTGACTTCCAAGCAAATGATTAGACTGGTTTAGGCATGCCACCAGTTTTGAACAGATTTCTCATCTTGGAGAGGCTCAGCCATCCCAAGGCCTCTGAATATTTCCTCTCTTTGCTCAGTCTGCTCTTCTTCATTTGCCTCAACTCCCTACAAGCGCTCCTGAGGCTGGTAGTGATGTGCTCCTTCTGATTACTGTGCCTGGAATATGCTCCCTGACAAATGATTTCAAAAACTGTGCCTGTCATTTCTTGCTAAATAGGCCCCTTTAGACTATAAGTGTGATGGTTTTTTCTGTGAATATGTAAATAGGTTAAGAAGAGGATGCATCCCTGATCATAGAGAATATTATTCTAGTGTTACACTTAAGAGCCTTTCAAAACAATTTGCTAACACTTTGTGCTCCTATCAGAAGAGCCAAAAATTGCTCTGTTCATGCAATTTTTCGAACATTTAACCTGAGCAAAAGTTTTTTTTAAAAAAAAATATCTGCCATTGGGGCAGTCATTTAGACTGTTTTAAGGGTCCCCCTTCTGATTTTGGGGGGAAATGACTGTATTCAGTGCATTCAATATGCATGTTAGTATCACCGTTACGTTGTAGTATAGTATGTTAATTGACTGTAGGTGATTTACGACTCCTTTTAAGTTGTTGTCTATTATAGGAAACAACCACTGGATATGAAAACATTACGGAAAGATTCATATTGCCAATCCAAAGTAAGTTTCCAATAAAAGTAGTGATTTTATAGTTTGGGCTAAAAGAACAGCAATTATGTCTGGCAAAAGCGGTCTTTTATTCAATCACAGAAATATTTGAAGCACACATCCAGCAACATAGATGTCATTTTGACTGCACAAATCAGGTCACTTTTCTAAGACATCTAGCATGTATCAGTGCAACTTTTTATTTTAGAAGGGTTGATGTTGAACAGTACCCAGTTAATGTTACGAGGGATGAAATGAAATGAAAAATGCACGTAGCCCATGGCAGGGCTGGGAACTATTATGATGTTTATTAAAAACAATCAATAACACTACCAGTCACAAAGCGATAAGAAGCTATGGGCTTTTTAAAAGATATTGCTGTCAGACCTGATTATATTATAGAGTCTGAAAAGGTAAAATTATATGCAGCTACAAGAGAAATTAAAAATACACACCAAGATGTGGTCAGCTAACTCCACGCTTCCCTAAGGTTAGTGTTTTTCGAAAACCACCCACGCTTAGCGGATTCAGAAACTAGCTGCAATCCAAAGCGGTGATACACCCTTCTAAATTCGCTGAAATCAATGGGTTCAGAAAGGTGAAACTCTGCTTAGGATTGCAATGCAAGAAAACCTCAAAGCTGTTTACAGTGTGACGTTGAACTTTGCTGTTCAAAGAACAAACCATCCCACTGGGTGCTCGCATACCCTAGTGTAGTTCTTTTGATCCCAATAACAGAGTTTAAAGGCACCGGCCGAGTCCAGCCCTCTTCCTACCACAAAGCCCACCACATCCCCTGAAAAGCAACCTCAAAGTTGTTGGCTAAGGCTCCTTAGTACATTAAGCCAGCATGGTTCCAAATAGCCCATTCAAACATTCTAGAGTCTTTCTTGGGGAGTCCCTCCAAGGTGGTCATTCTGCAGTCCTCTTGTCCATATAATGTGCACAGTGGCGCAAAGCATACTGAAGCAAGTCATCATGATTTGTTAATGACACAATACTTTGTATTAATGACAGTTAACACTAACTTTATATGCTACCCTAAACAAGCCTACAGTGTGACTTTTTTGAGTTCTCAGATAGTTATCTGGAGCACTATCCTTTTTAAAAACTAAACAAAACGACTTGTAACTTGGGAGAGCATTCGATAATAACATTGTATGTTTGGTAGGTGGCATAATTAAAGATTAAGAATTACCAAATTGACTTTACAGAATCTTGAATATATTGTGTGATCACAGATCCATCCTTGTCACTGGGACTCAAGCTAGTCTGGCAAACACAGCCCCTAACATGGGGACTTGTCTTCCAATTTCCAGTGCTTGGCCTGCTTGTGGTTACTCACTGATAAAGGCAAAGCACGGGAGCATGTAGGAAGCTGCTATTACTAGTTTATAGGTTCCAGGACTAAGTCTAGCACTAAAATAGGTTTTGGAGCTAAGCTCAGGGAGACCTTTGTGCATATTCTCTACTTACTATTCTGCAATGCACTTAATAGTTTTGGGAAATCCCCCGAGGACAATGCTGACCATGTAGCTCTGTCTTTTCTCAAAGCATTTAGTCTGACAACAGAAGCTAAGCAGTTTCCTGTTTTTATTGCACATTAAACCTCCCACTGTCTGCAGCCCTCTGAAGGAAAAGAAATTTCCCGGCTGTCTCTTGATGGCAGAGTGGCAGCAGCACATTTAAATGACACGAAAGCCATCAGTCTGTTGAGTTATACAGTGGAGTTCATGGAGCAATTTTTGTTCTCAGTCCATCTCTCCTATCATTCCATCATGCTTTAAGATAATGATAGATGCTCCCACTTCTATTTGTGTGTGATACTGTCCTAGGAGATTTTAGGAGATCCTGGCACTGACTATATTCCTAAATGTTGGAAAGGCCTTGTGAAGGCATCCAGGAATCTGAATGGGTCTGAGGGTAGTGTGGATGATGGAAAGTAGAGGTTTGTTGGATCCCCAAGCATCGAGAATAAATCCACGTTTTAAAGAAAAGCAAAATTTATTTCAAAGCGTTGAAGACATACTCAAACACGTTCTTTGTTAGAACTGGGGATACACAGTTAGGTCAAGCATAATAAAGGAACTTCAAACAGATACAGATCCAATGAATATCTTTCCCGCTGGCGGGCTAAGGAAACGGTTGCGCGCCCAGTACATGGGAACCAGGCAGAACATCAGACAAAACACAGGTGCAGTAGTCCTGGGAAAATCAATAGGCAAGCATTACAGCATCTTCTCCCCCACACAACCTCCAGCAGTTATCTTTTGCATTCCAAAGCAGGAGCAGGATGATAGAAGCCAAGCCGGGTGTAACAGGGAAAGGATATGTACACAGAGGTCACAGAAAACAGAATGGCAGCTTGCTGACATACTGCCCCCCTTAAAATACACTTACAACACACCTCCCGGCCTGGGCGGGAGACCTCCCGGGCTGGGCGGGAGACCTCCCGGTTTGTCCGGGAACCTTCTGTGGAAACTACGGATCAGGTAAGGGGCCCGAATATCCCCTTCTTCCACCCATTCGCGGTGCTGGGGACCGAAATCAACCCATTCGATAAGGTACCAGAGTTTACCACGTTTCACTTTACAATCAAGGATATCAGCTATTTCAAAATGTTCATCCCCTTCCAATATGACAGGCGGAGGAGGAGTAGTCTCTGGTCTCCAAGGAGACGGTCCAGGATCCTTCTTCAATAGACTCATGTGAAAGACAGAATGCAAGGCACGTAAATTCTTAGGCAAAACAACATCAACTGCCACATCATTTATGACTTTACGCACTTTGAATGGACCTATGAACTTCCATCCCAATTTTCTGCTAGGCCGCAGCATCTTAATGTTCTTGGTCGAGACATACACAAGATCCCCAGGTTTCAGATCAAACCCCACCACCCTACCCTTGTCTGCCTGGGTCTTGTAAGCAGCCTTGGCTGCGTCAAGTGTTTGGCATAGCAGCGGCCATGCTTTTTGCAAGGACATACACCATGTATCAGCATCCCCCACAGGACGTTGGCCCATCCCCTCCAAGAAAGGGAGGGGGGGACTGTCGTAACCAGATACAGCTTTATAAGGAGACATGCCTGTGGAGCTATGGACCGTATTGTTATAACAATATTCAGCAAGAGGCAATAATTCACACCAATCATTCTGTTGATAATTAGTAAAACAACGCAGGTATTGTTCCAGAGTCTGATTAACCCTTTCCGTTTGTCCGTCAGTTTCAGGATGATACGCGCTGCTGAGCCCTTGTTCGACCCCTAAAATGGAAAGAAGTTCCCTCCAAAATTTAGAAACAAATTGGGTCCCCCTGTCAGAAATTAACTTAGCAGGTAATTGATGAATTTTCACCACGTGGGACATAAACGATTTCGCCAACCTCTGAGCTGTAGGCAAGGAAGGAAAAGGCACAAAATGAGCTTGCTTAGAAAACAAATCAACAACCACCCAAATAACAGTGTTCCCTTTGCTCGCAGGGAGGTCAGTAATAAAGTCCATGGACACCACTTCCCATGGTCTCGACGGAGTAGGGAGTGGCTGCAGTAAACCAGGAGGCTTGCCCATCCTGGGTTTAGTTAAGGCACAGGTTTGGCAGGACCTAACAAACATCAAGAGGTCTTTGCGCATTTGTGGCCACCAGAATTGTCTGCGGATGAGTTGCAAAGATTTAACGAAACTCCAATGCCCTGCCAGTTTCGAACCGTGAGCAGACTCCATCACCTCCCTCCTCATCGAAATAGGCACATACAATTTGTCTCCAGAATAAATCAGACCTTCAGGGCTACGGACACAATCAGGTAATGTCTTAAGGGAGGCATCATCCTCAGCAGTAAAAGCAGAAAGATATTTCTGGACCCAGGCCCCCCCTCCCACAGGGAACAGGGAAGGCGAAGTCTCATCAGAGTGTGGAATCGTTCGCGCTTGCGCCCGGGTGACCACGGCCCCCCCCAGATGGGAGGGGGAAAAAACAGAGTCCATGATGATCTCACGCTGACTGTCATGTTGTGGGAGGCGTGAAAGCGCGTCAGCCAGGGAATTAGCCGCCCCCGGGAAATGACGAAGTGTGAATCGAAACTTAGCGAAGAAGTCCGCCCAACGAAGTTGCTTAGCGTTGAGAGAACGGGGGGATTTCAGCATCTCCAGATTCTTATGATCAGTCCAGACTTCAAACGGCAGTTGCGCCCCCTCCAGCCACTGCCTCCAAGTGGAGAGAGCCAGCCGGATCGCTGACGCTTCCTTTTCCCAAATCCCCCAGTTTCGTTCGGCATCAGAAAACTTTTTAGACACAAATGCCAGGGGATGTAACCGACCATCTTCCCCTTCTTGCAAAATAGCGGCCCCCATAGCCACATCCGAGGCATCAGTTTGGACAATAAACTTCTTAGATTCATCAGGGCGCGCCAGCACCGGCTCGGAGGTGAACATCAGTTTAAGTTTCTCAAAAGCCTCTGCGCAAGCAGGGGACCATTTAAGCGGGGCGCCAGGTTTCGTAGCATCAAAACCCTTCCCTTTGGTCTTTAGCAACTCAGTCAGGGGAAGGGCAATTTGCGCGAAATTCTGGATGAAATTTCTGTAAAAATTGGCAAATCCGAGGAACATTTGCAATTGTTTGCGGGTCCTGGGGGGCTCCCAGTCAAGTACAGCCTGAATTTTAGCAGGGTCCATTTCAACCTTCCCCCCAGAGATGCGGTATCCCAAAAAGTCAATGCATGTCTTGTGGAATTCACATTTTGACAGCTTAGCAAACAAGTGGTGTTCATAAAGTCGCTTAAGGACCTGGCGCACCAATTTAATATGCGACTGGAGGTCCTGAGAGTACAGCAACACATCATCAAGGTAAAGGACCACTCCTTTGAATAGAAACTCATGTAGGACCTCATTGATTAGGTTCATGAAGACCCCCGGAGCCCCTTGAAGGCCGAAGGGCATAACGAGGTACTCAAACTGCCCCAAAGGGGTATTAAATGCAGTCTTACTTTCATCCCCCTCCCGGATGCGCACACGGAAATATGCATCCCGGAGGTCAAGTTTCGAGAAGATCTTGCCCTTGGTGGCCTCAGCTACCAAGTCCTTAATTAATGGGAGGGGGTAAGCATTGGACAAAGAAACAGCGTTCAAACCCCTATAGTCAGTGCACAACCTAAGCCCCCCGTCCTTCTTCTTTCGGAAAAGTACAGGCGCGGCGAAAGGGGAGGAAGCCGGGCGAATGAAACCTCGGGCTAGGTTTTTATCAATAAAGTTCCGCAGTTCGACTTTTTCAGCCGGCCCCATCGCATAAATTTTACCTTTGGGTAATTTACAGTCAGGCAAAAGTTCAATAGCACAGTCAGTCGAGCGATGAGGGGGCAATTCGTTAGCTTCCTCTTCGCCAAACACCTTTGCCAAGTCTCTATACTCTCGAGGCAAAGAAGCTAACTCTTCCGGTTGCAAAGTGCCGCAGGGGAACTGTGTGGTCGGCTGGTCCCCCCACGAATCCACCCAGCAGTGATCCACACACTTAGCCGACACAAATTTGACAACCCCTTCTTCCCACAAGATGTAAGGGTCATGGGTAAACAACCAGGGACTCCCCAGTACTAAGTCGAACTGCGATTTAGGGGTGACAATGAAGGACCTGGATTCCCAATGATCTCCCGCCCCCAACCGCAAAGCCATAGTCTCGTGCGTACAAGGTTCCATGGGTGCCCCATCCATCTGAGTAAAAATGATGGGGGACTTCAAGGGGACTATCCCCGCTTCCAGTGCAACTAACACTCTAGGGCTGATGAGATCCCTCCCACACCCAGAATCAATCAACGCTCTTACCCTAACGTGGGTTCCTAGGAGCGGATTCATTAAGGAGACAGTCACGAAAAATAGGGAAGGGGTTTCTCTCACCACCTTGGGCGCAGCATTAGAATGGCCTTGTCGTTTTGCGCCTCTCACAACAGGCCGTTGTCGTTTTCCGCCGTTTCAGCCACCAGCTCTTCTTCGGACTCGGCGGCAGCCGGTTCATTTTCCCCCGAACCTTGGGCTGCCTGCAGAGCTTTGGAGAAACGCGGTTTAGCCATCCCCTTCTTCCCCGACAGCGGTGTCTTCGGGCTTGGGGTAGGCGGCTTGTCTTTGACTTGACGGCTGCCACAATCCACAGCGAAATGCCCCTTCTCCCCGCACTTGAGACAGAGCCCCATCTTCATCCGTAGTTCCCTTGCCGATTCCGACAGGCGTTGAGTCTTGGGTTTAGAGGCACCGACAGCGGCGGGTCTGTTGGTCGTAGCAGCCAGGTCGAGTTTGATGGTGGTGAGCCGGTCTTCTGCATTTTCAGCTTCTTGGGTCCAGGCCATCAGGGAGACAGGGTTGACAGTTTTCAGAACCGTTTCTCGGATTTCTGCGTTGAGACCCAAGCGATACATCTCAGCCAATATATGATCAGGGTAGTCTCGGAGCTTAGCTGCTTGCTTGTGGAATTCCAGAGTGTACTCGCGAACCGACTTCTTGTTCTGGCGGTAGGTCCGGAGGAACGCTTTAGCTCTTTGACTCGCGTTGACATCTTCGAATCTCGCCCTCAGCGCCCACATGAATGCTCGCAAATTCAAAAGTTCCGGACCGCGGTCGTTGTGCAGTCCAACATACCATGTGGCGGCGTCTCCTTTCAGTCTTGCCGAGATGACATCAATGAGACCAGCTTCATTTCGGAACAGGTGTCGACTCTCTTCTACGAATTTATGCACCCTCACCGTGAAGAAAGCGAGTTCATCCGGGTTGCCGTCGAAGGTAGCCTCCAGCAGATCCTTGGGTCTGGGTCGTGGAGGCCTCACCAACGGGCCCAGCTGCCCCGGAGCTCCCCTGGGAGGGAAACCCGGTACAACCGGTGGCCCTGCTGGTATTGGCCTCAGCGGCGGCGGCAGACCCGGCACCGGCGGACCCCCTGGCATCGGCGGCTGCGCAGGCACTGGCGGAGGCGGTCTCACCGGCTGCTGGACAGGTACCTGCTGCGCGGGAACTCCCGGTGCTTGTAGCGGCTGAGCAGGCATCGGCGGCGCGGGAAATCCCGGTGCAGGAGCAACTTGTAACTGCGCGGCGTGTGCGTCCAGGAAATTGGCCATTCTAACGTCCAACATTCCCGGCAGGCCTTCCATCACATCCTGGAATGCCCGCATTAAGTCTCTCACCGAGTCTTCCAGTTCTGCTAGTCGTTCCCCGGTAGTTTCCTCCGGGATGGGGTCCCGAGGGCGGTAGTCCGGGGGTGGGTCATAGTCCTCTTCCGTTTGGAAGGCTCCGGTGCCCTCCTCATCTTCTGCGTGACCACGCGGTCCCGACGGCTCGAACATCCACTCCTCGAGGTCCTGCTTGGGGCTCCCCTTCTCCGAGGTAGACCCAGGTTCCGGGAACAATCCCTTGTCAAACAGACTCTCACGTAATCCGCTCCCCCGACGGGAGTACACCTCACGGGTGCCTTGGGTGTTGTACATAGTCCAATCATCCTGCTGGTGAGTCTTCCGCGGACCCCATTGCGAAGGGGTCGGAGGCGGCCAAGACAGATGTGCAGGCAGGCGGGGAATCGTTCCCCCCACGGCACCCTCCATCGAGGCTGCAGTCGTGAACACCAAAGACGCGGAGGTTTGTGGGACCGATCCCGAGTCCCCCTCCGTGTTAGGTAGATTTCCCTCAATTCCGCTCATGATCTTGTCAGATTCGGAACGATAGGAAAAGGGAGTTCTAACAATATGTTGGATCCCCAAGCATCGAGAATAAATCCACGTTTTAAAGAAAAGCAAAATTTATTTCAAAGCGTTGAAGACATACTCAAACACGTTCTTTGTTAGAACTGGGGATACACAGTTAGGTCAAGCATAATAAAGGAACTTCAAACAGATACAGATCCAATGAATATCTTTCCCGCTGGCGGGCTAAGGAAACGGTTGCGCGCCCAGTACATGGGAACCAGGCAGAACATCAGACAAAACACAGGTGCAGTAGTCCTGGGAAAATCAATAGGCAAGCATTACAGCATCTTCTCCCCCACACAACCTCCAGCAGTTATCTTTTGCATTCCAAAGCAGGAGCAGGATGATAGAAGCCAAGCCGGGTGTAACAGGGAAAGGATATGTACACAGAGGTCACAGAAAACAGAATGGCAGCTTGCTGACAAGGTTCCACAATCCCGAGAGGTTCCATTAAAAAAAAAATATTCAGCTCTCATGAATACAGAGAAGCTATCAGTCGTCTAATGTGTTGGAAAGTAGACAGGGTCTGTTTCAACATCCTGCATTAACATTACACACTACAACAAACTTCTGTTGATCACAAAATCGACTGCAGCTGTCTGCCTACACAGTAATGGGCAGAATGAATAGGAACCTAAGTACCAAGGTAGAAGATACTAAGATCTGGCACCCACTGCAGAAGGAGAGAGTACTGAGGTCTCCTCCCATTGATCTGCCTGGTCCTTTCCTTTCAGACTCTACAGGCAGCCATTCGGAAGAAGGACAGGAACAGCACTTTCCCTCAGCTAGATTCAAGCCCAGCAGCACCTTAAGGACCAACAAGATTTATGGGGTATAAGCTTTCCAGAGTCAAAGCTCCCTTCCTCGGGTATCTTGTTGGTCTCTAAGGTGCTGTTTGTTAGGATAGCAATAGCAATAGATCACACACTTCAGAAAGGGAGAAGTAATTAGAGGGTTAATTCAGGTGTAAAGTTATTCAATAGATGGGGGAGGTCAAGTTGCCTAGTAAAGACACGTTTCTTCTTCTAGTTTCTGTTTTGCTTGTTCCTTCTTTTTGTGCTTTCTGGATCTGCTTCAGACCAGGAGAGAGGTCTGTACTGAGTTTGGTGTAGTGGTTAAGAATGCGGACTCTTATCTCGGAGAACTGGGATTGATTCCCCACTCCTCCACATGCAGCTGCTGGTGTGACCTTAGGTCAGTCATAAGTTCTTTCAGAGTTATTCTCTCAAGAGCAGTCCTCAAAAGAGTTCTCTCAGCCCCAGCTACCTTGGGTGTCTGTTGTGGAGAGGTAGGGTTGCCAAGTGGCACTTACCTTGCTGGCGGGGGACTCCCGTGTGGATCCCGGCGCGTGCGCCGCATGCACGTCACAGGGAAGTGACGTCATGACGCCGGGCACGCTGGGGGCGGGGCCACGACCATACAAGGGAAAACCATAGCGTTTTCCCTTGTATGGCCGTGGGCCTGGCCCCCGCGTGGCCAGCGGCCTAACGTCGTGCACGTTGGGGCAGGGTTCCCCCCGGGGCCCGATTCCCCGGCGTCGGGGAATGGGCCTCTGGGGCGGGGGTTTTTCCACCCCCCAGGGGGACTTGGCAGCCCTATGGAGAGGGGAGGGGAAAGGGATTGTTTGCTGCTCTAAGACTCCTTCGGGTAGTGAAGGGTGGGGTATAAATCCAATATCTCCTCTTCCTCTTCTCCTTCTCTTTCTCCTTCTTATCTGTTCTGTGTATCTGAAAGCTAAGTAGAGGTTTTACTTCTTGATAGAATCTTCAACCTGGACTCATGTTTATTTACAAAACTGCCACATCCATCAGTATTGGACTCTAATCTAGCTGTTCTACTGCAGACCAACATGGTTATCCTCTGAAACTTCCCTTAGTCCCAGATGTCACCTGGCCCTTTCCTCTCAAACTCCATGAGAATCCAGTTATCCTGCCATGGGTGTGGGTGTGAAAAAAATAGGTGGAGGTGTATTTTTTACCACATTACGGTAGGAACCACTTTCCTGGATCACGTCAGTTCCTTGCCTTGCAGTAGTCCAGAAAACCAGTGGAGATGCTAGTGTAACAAGATGCCAAATATACAGTTGTTTTCTATGCACATTTAAAATTCTTAAGCAAAATCATTTGCAGCAACAGCAAAACACACACACACACACACACAGCCGCACCCCCCCCCCCCCCGAAACCCTCTTACCAGAAATGGTCAGCATGAATGCAGCTGTATGCTTTGTTGGTTATAACACTGAAGCAAGTTCACTGGATTCAAACTAAACGGGAAATTTCCACTGCTTCCCACTGCAGACCCCCCCCATGTCATTCCTTTGGGTCCTCTATCCCTCCAGGAACAGCATTCAGTGGGCTACGGTGAGAGGGGAGGAAGGGGGGAGGTTCTATTCTGCCACTGAAAAATTTAGTCTGGGTCTAACCCAGTGCATACAATTGGAAAAGGCAATACATAAACAGTGCAAGGCAAGAGATTACAGTTAGCATCACTCCTTTTAAAAATACTGATTTATCAGCAAGAAGCTTAGGGTGACATTTATTTATTTATTTATTTATTTTCATACTCCGCCCTCCCCGCGCGCGGGCTCAGGGCGGCTTACAGTATGAGGTGCATTACAGCACCATAATACACAATATGGCACACAGTGCAATAAAAACACAATAAAACATTTTAAAACACTTTAATACAATGGGCAAACGCCCAAGGATCCCGCGTGACAAACACCTCTCTCCATATTGCACCTACCCTTGGGGCAAAGGGAGGATGATGTGGCCCCCTGATGTACCTTGGCCACTCAGCCTCCAGCAGCGGTGCTGCAATCCTGGCCCTCATTGATGGTAGTGGTAGCGGCGGTGGCTCCTATTCAAAAGCCTGGCGGAAGAGCTCTGTCTTGCAGGCCCTGCGGAACTGTAACAGGTCCCACAGGGCCCTGATCTCTTCCGGGAGCTCATTCCACCAGATAGGAGCCGCCACCGAAAAGGACCTGGCCCTCGTGGCAGCAAGCCTTGCTTCTTTAGGGCCCGGGGTTGCCAGGCGATGTTGCGACCCCGACCGTAGTGCTCTCTGGGACCTGTGCAGGGAAAGGCGGTCCCTCAGGTATGCCAGTCCCTGGCCATGTAGGGCTTTAAAGGTGAGCACCAGCACCTTGAAGCAAATCCGGAATGCTGTAGGCAGCCAGTGCAGCGCTTTCAGCACAGGCTGAATGTGGTCCCATTTCAAGGCACCCGCAACCAGCCTGGCCGCCGCATTCTGCACCAGCTGCAGCCTCCAAATCAGCAACAAAGGCAGCCCCATGTAGAGAGCGTTGCAGTAGTCTAGCCTCGAGGTGACCGTCGCATGGATCACTGTGGCTAGGTCTTCGCAGCTGAGAAAGGGAACCAACTGCCGCACCAGCCAAAGATGGTAAAAAGCTGCTTTGGCAGTGGCTGCCACCTGGGCCTCCATCGTTAAGGTGGAGTCCAGGAGCAATCCCAAACTCCTAACCTCTGAAGCTGGCACCAAAGGCGCCCCGTCGAAGGCCGGGAGCGGGAGCCCCAATCCCATCCCGTTCCGACCCAGACACAGGACCTCCGTCTTCGCCGGGTTCAGCTTCAACCGACATAAAGGGTCACTCCCTATTTTATCTTCCTAAATGTCAAAATGTGCTTTAAAACCAAATTCCAAGATGTTCTCCTTTAGTAGTACCCCCTCCCACACATACAGCACAATCCTAAACAGAGTTATTAAAGCCAATGGACTTAGAAGAGCCCAACTCTGGTTACGACTTCACTCTTAGTTTCCCATCCAGCAGGCAGGAGTTAGTGATGCCAAAGTGGAGGAGGTATCCTATTTCTGTTTCCTACTTTGTGGATTAGATCCAAAGATTCTGTTCTGTTAACAGTGTACCCCAAAAAAGAAGGGGGGGATTTAAATCAACAAAGCACAAACCTCCAAAGGCAGTTTAGAAAACTAATTGAGGGCCAAAAGTTAAAAACATAAGTAAGTGTACAAAAAAGTGTTTATTATAAAGACATATAAAAACCTAGTAGGGGCCCAAATAAAGCCTCATAAAATGTACAAAGGCTGCGGTCACACGGAACAGAAGCCACACAAGTGAGACGGAAAACAGGCGGAGTTTCCGGGCGCGATCTCACCAGCACATCTGGGAAGCGTAGCACTCCCGTGGCACAACCGAGGCTTCCAGCCGAAACTGCGTGGCAAAAAACTAGTACCTCGGAGGTACTAGTTTCCGGAAACTGCGGGGCAAGGGCGGGCGTCTGATCGCGTTTCCGGTGGCATCCGGCGCCCGCCCATGTCCCCTTGCAAATAAGGTGGGGTTTTTTTGTCCACGTCTCTGTGGATGCGCACACGCACCCAACGGAGCATGCGCATTCGTCGTGTACACACAAAAACAAAACATTTTGCCGCAGTGCGCGCTTCTTCATTGCGCGCCGGCTTGTCCTGTGATCAGCACCTCTCCCTTGCCATGGAACCTCCACGGTACCTCCACAGGACCTCCACGGGAGGTCTGATCGAGTAACTGCGCAGTAGTTTGCCCCAGGGCAAACAGCCACGCTTCTCCCCCGCAGTTTCCTGCCCGTGTGACCGGGGCCAAAGTTAAAAATACACACAAAAGTGAACAGTGTATGACCTGACATGTTTCGGCTCACAAAAGCCTTCTTCAAAGGTCAAATAGTGCAAAATATAACAAGCAACAGAGTTCCTGTAACACATGTAAGGCAATTAACAATAAAAAATAAATAAATATATAAAATAGGACCAAAATTGGAATGGTGTACAGAAAGATAGAATTGTGTCAGATTAATATTTAATAATTCAATTGAAAATTCCATCCAATATTAAAAATATTTTACTTTACCCAAATATACTTATTTCCAATATGGAATTGAATGACACACCAAAAAGTTTTTATTTGGGGACACAAATATATCTGGTCTTGTGTCAGAAGTTGTTGTATGAACTGGAAATATTATGTACCTTCCAGTTTAGAATTGCCTTGTCAGGGACAATGTGCGGAAGAGGAGTGTTTCTTTGGGTTAAAGGCTCCTTTTCCTGAATGAAGGATCCCACCGGCTGGCTCCCAAGTTGGCCACACCCAGCAGGAACTCATTAGCATAATAGGCCACTCATTAGAATTGGCTACATTAGGGGTGTGTGGCCTAACATGCAAAGGAGTTCCTGCTACAGAAAAAGGCCCTGGGTTTTGACCACAAACAAGGTAAACAGAATAAAAAGCAAAAGGTGGGTGTGGCTGGATGACCACACTTCTGGTAACATGGGAATGTGGCTTAATATGCTAATGAGTGGTGCAGTCAGGGGTGTGGCCTATTATGCTAATGAGTTCCTGCTGGACTTTTTCTTCAAAAAAGCCCTGATTAAAACATTATCAAAAATATGAAACCACTCAAAATGTAAATTTTGTAGCTCTAATTGGGGAACCTTATGCTGATATTCAAAGTTTACATTTCTGGCATTCAGTCACACTTGGGCAATGTGTTGAATTTTTGCTCTCAATATTCATTTCTGTAAATCCAGAAATCATGACAACAGTGCAAGACTGGGCCATTACAGAGGTGTAACACTGATGTTCCAAAGCAGAAAGATGGGATAGATTACAAGTAATCCACCCCCTGATTTATTCTACCCTTCCTCTAAAGAGCTCAGGGTGATAACACTGACCCACCAGAGCTATTCTCATAGTAACCCTGTGAGAAACGTTTAAAGGAACTCTAAGAGTGAATGATCAAAGGTCCCCCTATGAGCTTCATAGGAGAGTAAGGATTCAAACCCTAGCCTTTTCATCCCTACCCTGAAACTCTATCCAGTACATTACACTGGGTCCCTGATTCCCCAAGGCTATCGATAATTAAACACAGATTTTTTTTTTGGAGCTGGGGTGAGTTTTGAGGTAATTTGACTTCTTGAGTTGTAGGAAAGTCCAAGTTTTATCTAGGAATGGCTAAAAAACTACAGGGTCTGCTTGTATAAACTGAATCAGAGAAGCTATATCAGGTACTAACAAGGAAAAGTTCACCACAGAAGCAGAATGTCTTCTGTAATCATTAAAAGTTAGCCAAATTGGATGCAGATCCCAACTTTGCAAATATCAGTGTACCTAAACTGAAAGATGAACTCCTGTAGAATCGCTCATCTAACGCTAATGAGATAGTTGACATAACAGATTAAACTAGAAAAAGAAAATGAGGAAGAAACTTTGAAATTACTTCAAAAAGCAAGGGCGAAGTAAAATAGATGGAGACGGTAGGTCTAAATTACGAACAGTTATGACAAATTACGATCAAGTCTCTATACTACAATTACATTTGGCCTATTTGTACCTAACAAGTACATTAAGAACTGTAACATATCCATAACACAACATGCTGTAACATCCCACATTAATGGTATTACCTTAAACAACCTTCTTTAAATGCACCACTTGAAAAAATTACACCAGTTTAGGGTGGAAACATGAAATTCACATGTCAAGTGACTGAAATAATTGCATTTTGTAAAAGAAGTGGAGGGGGATTAAAGTCACCAAAGTAGCAAATAGTAGAGAAATTTTGCAGGTCTTAAAAAAACAACAACCTTATTTGATCAGTTCTGTTGAAACTCTTGCAAGGTCTGCTCACAGGTTTCAAATATTTATGGATAAATGCAATGTTATTCCTTTTCCAGTGCTTGTTATTTCATGATAAAGTTAGAAACATCTTACTAGCAGCAGCTGAATAAGATCTAGGCTGACCTTGCTTCTACTCTGTTAAGTAGGGTTACCAGCCTCCAGGCTGGTAGAGATCTCCCAGAATTACAACTGATCTCCAGATGAAAGAGCTCAGTTCCCCTGGAGAAAATGGCTGTTTCATATAGCATTATGCTCTGGTGAGGTCCCTCCACTCCCCAAACCCTACCCTCCACAGGATCCACTCCCAAATCTCCAGGAATTCCCCATCGTGGAGGTGGCAACCCTACTGTTAATCAGGGGTGTGGCTGGAAGTATGAGCCTTTTGATCCTGCTGGGGGCCTTGGGATGAGCTAAACCAAGGATTGGAGTATTCTAGTTCATTTGATTGGGTTTACTTGTTTATTTACACTATATTTGGTAAGACACTTTGGGTCCTAATTGGGGAGAAATGGGGGGGTAGTTAAATAAAATGTGCAGACCTTGAGAAAATCTGTGCCCCTCTCTTCTTTGGAAGAGAGCCATGGGAAACACAAAGTGTGATTTGCATGAGTATATCTTGCTTTAAAATGGAGATACTCCCTAGTCCTTTCCTGGCCATTCCAGAAGGCAGATCTTCAGGTTGTTGCCCCAGCCCCAGGACAGAAAATCCACCCATGCTTATATGTCAGAGCCAGAATTGGATACCTTGATTAGTATGAATATGACCATTTCATAACCGAAAACCAGACCTGTCCATACAATGCATGTACTGCAAGCGCTGCTCTGAGAGTGTGTCATGTGTGTTATGTGCCATCAAGTCACTTGCATTCAGCTAAACAAAGCTTATGGGTTCATATCTAATAAGTGACTAAACAGGAATCCCTTAGCTCCTGCCCTACAAAACATCCTATCAACATCCATCCTTCCTGAGTCCCCATGGCCGTCATGTTCAGTTTCCACTTACTTTCATGATGACCAGTCCTAGGCCGAGTTCAGACTGGCAGTTTGCCCCGATATAGGCACAAGCCAGAAACGTTTCACAAATGGATTAAAGGGGCCGTTCACACAGGCACATCTGTCAGGCATTCCCCAGTCGTACTCAACCCGTCTTGTAACGCTTCCCTCCCGAGTTTAAAAGATACCTGGTGAAAGTGGTATCAAACCCTGGAAAGCGCCATTATCCCACGTCCATTCCACTTCCCGGAAGTGTGAATGCAAAAAGCCGCGATCCGCCAGAAAAAGCCACTTACAGCCACGCCTCTGGGCCAACAGTGTGAACACTCTCTTGCACCTCCTCCCTGGTATGCTCCCGCATCAGTCAGTGCAGTGTGGCCAGGAAAACCCGGAACAGTTTGTTCTGGGTCTTTTTTGCCACGACTCCCTCCCACTTCAAACTGGCAGTCTGAACTCAGCCCTAGAGGATCTGACTGAGTCCTGCTTTTGTTCCAGGATTAAACATTTGTAATCCATGACCCAGATCCAAAGAACCAATGAGAACAAGGACACTTACGATGTGTTTTCTTCAAACTATAGCCTTTACCCCCTACTCACACACTGCATGACAGAATGCTTTTGTAACTGAGGTTCAAAAACATTTTGTAGTATAGTATGGCGGGCAGTTGTTTAAGGACAAAAGAAATTCAAAACTTGCACTGGATCTAGGACCACACTTTGAAACCCTCTGTAGACCTTTCTCCTACCCCTCCTGAGATTTTGATCCTGAAAGTTTTACGTATTCCTCTTCCTGGGGAAGGAACAATTCAGCAAAGAATTGCAACCCCACTCTTTATTTTATTTTTTTAATCCCCTGAAAACAGGGTAGCTTTATTTATTTTTGTTACACCTACACAACTACAGAAAATAGAAAAGGGGGGGGGAGAAAAATAAAAAAAAACCAGGGTACAAGACAGCAAATAAAGCAACCCATACTATAACTAAAAGCCCAAGAAAGGAAGGTCTTTAACAGTTAGTGTCCAGTTAGTCATAAAAATAATAACTTTTCGTTTAAGTCAATGAATTCAAGAGTTAGTGAGTCCGTGTTAGTAATTGTCTATCTTCTTTTTTTTTAGTGAGCACAAAGTCTCTTTCATCTTCTTCTTCAGTTGCGGGTCTTTAACTTCTAAAGAGTTACTTAGGTCCCCTTAGCCGCAAATCATATGCATCTCTGGCCGTGCCACCTTCTGCTCCTCCTGGGTCTCCGTCCATCTCTTCCAGAGTATCTGCTTGGCCCCCTCCGTCTGGCTGTTCTTCTCTTTTCGATCCATGAAACTGCTTCAACCATTCTTCCGCTTTAAAAACTGAGTCAATTTTCTCCCTTTTGTCTTTATATTTAAACACCACACCCTCTGGGAAATTCCAGGAATACGAAATCTGGTTGATCTGGAGGGTTGAAACAAGTTCCTTGTAGGCTTTTCTTTTCTGTCGAATCTCAAATGGGCAACCCCACTCTTTAGAATGGCTTAAGATAGCATAGCCCAGTCAGTGGGCTTAGACTGGTGTATTTCTACATAGGATCGACCAGTGCCATAAATGTTATCATATGGCATAACAGAAAACAAAACACCCGTACTACAAATAGATAAGCCCTGATCTGGATGGCCCAGGCTATCCTGATCTCATCAGATCTCAGAAATTAAGCAAGGTCAGCCCTAGTTAGTACTTGGATGAGAGACCACCAAGGAAACCCACGGTTGCTATGCAGAAGCAGGCAATGAAAAACCACCTTTGTTTGTCTCCTGCCTTGAAAAACCTGTTGGGTCACCACAAGTCGGCTGTGACCTGACAGCACTTTCCACCACCATGAATGGATAGACTGACATACATATATAGGATTCTAGTCAACGTTGTTGAAAAGACAACGTTGTTGACTACTGGGAAGAATATTATACAACAAGTATTTTTGTTGTTGTTCAGTCACACAGTCGAGTCCGACTCTTCGCGACCCCATGGACCACATCATACCAGGCCCTCCTGTCTTCCACTGTCCTCCGGAGTTTGCTTAATTTTATGTTCATTGCATCGATAACCATCTCATCCTTTGCTGTCCCCTTCTTCTTTGACCTTCAATCTTTCCCAGCATCAGGGTCTTCTCCAGTGAGTGCTCCCTTCTCAGATGGTGGCCAAAGTACAGAATTCATGTTCCTGGAATCAAAGATCACTGCAGATGGTGACTGCAGCCGTGAAATTAAAAGATGCCTGCTCCTTGGGAGGAAAGCTATGGCAAACAACAAGTATACATTAATCTAAATAAATATTTCTAAAACAGCAGAATTATGCTCAATAAAAAGCTTGAGGCATTCTTTCATTTTACTTCAGCAGTTCTGCAAAATAATTTGTATCCTTTTTTGTCAGCCTTCAAATAAACTAATACCTTGTCTTCTCCATGTCAAACAAAAGAATATAAGCAAAACCTGTCCTTCTCAGGATTCACTCCAGCAAAAGAAAGCATGTAGATTTGACAAATGACTCTCAGATTGAACATCAAGCATAATTTGGCACTAAGCACTAACATTTGAAACCCTGATTTTTTGCAGTAGTGGCCTGTACAACAACAGACCTTTGGCAGGTTTGAAATACTGCAGTGAACTTTAATTTAGAGAAATTATTACCAGTAAGAGAAAGCAGGTTGGTCATGTGCGTGAAAGAAAATAAAACTGCATATTCTCCAGACCTGGCTCAGCTCTGAAGTTGATTTGTACCTCTCGAGCAGCTGTTTAAATAAGTAACTGCCCAGAGGAAACATATGCATAATGCCTCTATAGTTTAATTTCTTTTGCGTCTCTCCAAAGTCCAAATGCAAGACTCTTAACAGAGTGAAGAAAGAATGGATCATTTATTTGGTTATTGGAAAACAATCCTGAAACAGACTGAAGACCAACAAGCAAGGACATTACAAAATTATTTGCAAATGGTTCCATGGTTTGTGATTTGTGTGGTTTCCAGTGTCACAGTATTTTACTGCATGCTGTGGAGGACTCAGATCACTGGTGTGTCTGTAGAATTTGCAATGAAAACACATTACAAGATCAACTGGCTCCTGACTCCACATGCAGTAGTAATGCCAACAGCAAAAACAACCAAGATTATTCTGAAGAGCAAATGTACAAACTTTAGATTGGCCCAGAATTTAGAATTTTAAACCAACGTCCAACGCAGGTAATCTGCATTTTGTATGCTATGGGACTAATGCAGTGCATATGAGGGTTGATTTGGAATAACAGGGGAAAAGATAAAAAATTATTGCCCCCATGCTGCAGTTCCAATCTAAATCTGAGGCCATCGCAGCTATTTTTAAATAAAATGTAAACGGTCATAAGGTCCTACCATGAATCTCCCATGAATTTTGAGTACGCTTAAGCCCAAACTGAAATTGCATGGGATCCAAACTAAAATTGTACAAATCCATATGACTGCCCCAACACCAAGATAGACCAGAATTTGAAATCCATTCACATCTTTGCTGATCACACCTGAATCTTCCAAGTGATCTCTAACCAGGTCTGTGTGTATCCTCTGATTGCAGCTGCATAAATGCAGGCATTAGTATGGGGTGCAGCCTTCTGTCTTTACCTTCCTGCAAATCTCAGAAGCAACTAGCCCTTAAGACTGCAAAAAAGAATTGGCATAAGCAATAACTGGTGAGATTTTAATAGGGTGGTAGGTAGTGAGCAGCATTATGAGTGAGCTAAATGAGCTCAAGAAGACTCCTCAAACCACACAAAGATAGGGTATATTTTTATGTAAAGAAATGCAAATGCCATATTGTGTGGTATAGAAGAGTTTTGAATTTGAGCCAGTCAACTGGATATCCCACCACCTAAATTTGCTGGTATGATTTGCCTATAGTTTAATCAGTTTACTTTGGTACATTTCTCTCTTTAAAATGTTTTAACATATCTTTCCTTATATATAATTGAGTAGTGGGTGCCAAAGTTCTAAAATTCACTCCTTTAGTGTATGGACGCTTGAACTGTCAGTCAGAAGACGCTGGCTGGGTTGACTGGCTGCTTTGTGCAGTCCCGCCCAGTGTTTCAAGGTCTTTTGCATATGGAAGCTGATTGGACTTCACTGCATTCCACACCTCAAACTCACCCCCCTCCCCGCAAGGCAGTTGGAATGTCAGTTGCATATGGAATCTTCAAGGTCTTTTGCATATGGAAGCTGATTGGACTTCACTCCATTCCACACCTCATACTCCCCCCTCCCCGCGAGGCAGTTGGAATGTCTGGTGGTGTGTAGGTCCCAGGATCATGTTTTAAAAGCTGCCTGGGGAGATGGGGACCTCAGACAGGTTACATTGCCATAGACTCCACCCTCCAACCCAGCTATTTGCTCCTGGGGAACTATTGTTGCCAATCTTGGCCCAGCACCCATCAAACCATTCTCTTCAACTCCCTGCTGTGCAGCACACTTTCCCCTAGGGTTGCCAAACTCCAGGTGGGACCTGGAGATCTCCCACTGCTACAATTGATTTCCAGATGACAGAGATCAGTTTCCCCTGGAGAAAATGGCTGCTTTGGAGGGTAGACCCTATGACATTATACCTGCTGAGTCCTTCCGCCTCGCCCCCCCGCCCAATGCTGCCCTCTACAGAATCCACCCCCCAAACCTCCAGGTATTTCCCTCCTTAGAGCTGGCAACCCTACATTCCCCTCAGTGCCTGTTGGTAGGCAACTAAGCTTGGTCCTGTCACCTACTTTGGCCTTTGGGAGAAAACACATTGGGGCCAGTCCTGATAGGGTTGCCATCTCCAGATGGGAAATTCCTGGAGATTTGAGGGATGGAGCCTGAAGAGGGTGAGGTTTGAGGAGGGGTGGGACCTCAGACAGGTACACTGCCATAGACTCCACCCTCCAAACCAGTCAGTCCCACATAGGGAACCATTGTTGCCAATCTCCAGGTGAGGGCTGGAGAGCACTCAGAATTACAACTGCTCTGCAGAAGGGAGGGCAGAAGTCAGCTGAAGTCAAAGGGGCAGATAATGGTAGGTTGATGGTTAGCTGGGAAGGAGATGGGGTTGCCAACTACATGCTGACAAATTCCTGGGGATTTGAGGGGTGGAGCCTGGAGAGGGTGGGGTTTGCAGAGGGGTGGGACCTCAGACAGGTAGAATGCCATAGACTACACCCTCCAAACCAGCCACTTTGTCCTGGGTAACAATTGCTGCCAATCTCCAGGTGAGGGCTACAGATCACTCACAATTACAACTGCTCTTCAGGTAGCAGAGATCAGTTCCTCTGGAGAAAACAGTGGACTCTGTCATTATACCCTGCTGAGGTCACCACAGCAAATTGACACTGTTTGCCCAAAGCCAGAGCACTCCCCCAGAGCCTCTTTCTAGATCTCGTTGTATTGCTTTCACAACGGGCTTTACTGCTAGTTTTTAATATTTGTAGATTGTTGGCTAGGATTATTTGGTGATGTCTTTGGATCTAGTTTTGTAACCTGTTTTGGTGATCCTCTATGGCCAAAAAGTAGGATATAAATGTGTTATTGTAGGGCATATTTTATTTTATGTTGTATAGATCGAGTAGGATCCAATATATTGGGTGAGATCCAACCAGATTAAAAAAAAAGGAAGAGGGGGTACTCTCTATCCTCTTGAAATACTATACAGGGCTCATGAGACCTTTATGGGCAAAAATTATGTTGGACAGAATTAGTTGAGACTGAGTAAAAAAGCTGCCTGGACTCAATCCATTGTAGTGATGTCACAGCTGCCTCTTTCTAGTGGCCAACTCTCACATGTGAATGCTAGCAATGGCTTGTATCCTACCACTCCACTAAGCAAAATTTGAAGCCTGCCTCCAATGGAAGACTGGAGTAAGGTTTGTTAGGCTGAAGAAAGTGCCTCCAACCCAAGGTAGGAGGCTGCCCAATATAATAAAAGTCAAAAATATGTGGAGTTCCACAATATTACTCAATAAAAGTTCCAATATCCTTCAGTCCACCAACTAAGATCTGCCTCTTGATCTCTGCCCCCTTCAGGAGTGAGGCGAGTGGTGACTAGAGACATGGCATTTTCTGTCGCGGCACCTTGCCTTTGGAATGCCTCCTCTGTAAGGCTCCCCTGGTACCTACTTTACTTTCTTTTAGGTACCAGGCTAAAACACATCTTTTTACCCAGGGTTGTATTATTGTTGTTATTATTAGTATTATTTGTTTATTTTGATTTGCTAATCACCCTAGCCCAGCTTATGCTGGGCTCTGCGCAATGTACAAGGGGCCATAAAAATATACAAAACATTAAAATTCAGTGTACAGTTTGATAAAACTAAGAGAACCAGAATAAAAGAAAGCCAAGATGGCATCTTATAATTATTCTGTCCCCATTCTGGCCATTTTCTGGGCGGGGGAGAGGGAACTCCAAATAGACAGGCCCTGGGGAGGGGAGGGAGGAAGGATGCCAGCCAAGGAAAACCATTGCTGCTCTCAACCAAAAGCCTAGTGGAACACATCTGCTTTACAGGCCCTGTGGAATTGCATAAGATCCTGCAGGGCCCTAGTGTCATTTGGCAGAGAATTCTACCAGGCTGGGGCCAGGACCAAGAAGGCCCTGGCCAAGGACATCTGGGCATCCCTGGGGCCAGGGATCACCAGCAGGCTGTTATCAGTACAGCACAAAGCTCTCCCAGGGACACACTGGAGGAGATGGTCCCAAAGATACGTTGGTCAAGGCCTCGAAGTTTCAATACCAAAACCTTAAAGGGTTTTATCTTATCAGCTTTGTAATGGTCTGCTTCTGTTTTATGAATAGTTTTTATGCTGCTTATGTCCAAAGGCTTGTTTTTAATGGCTTGCTTTTAATATTGAGGTTCTTTTAATTGTAAGCTGTCTTGAGCAGCAATCTAAAAAGGCAGCATAGAAATATCCTCAATAAATAATAAAATATTTTTAAAGATCTACCTCTGCATTGAGCAGGCTCTTTTATAAAAACTTTGAGCAATTAATGAGGACAATTATAGGTCTTATTCTACTGTCTCTGATATCTATAATTGCCCTACATTTCATTTCTTTCTTATCCCAGCAGTTCACAAGTTTTGTATTCCCAGTTCCACTTAACAAACATCCAGTGGAACTGTCAGAACCTGCTGATCTCTAAAGTGATGGTTTTTAAAGGGGAGGTAGGGATTTTCACAAAGGCTGTGAATCTCTGTAAAGTGAATGGCTTTGCTCCCTCTTTGCATGGCCCAGTGTGTCGAATGAGCTATTCCAGCCACACAAACTGAAGTCTGCTTTAATTCTCTCTTTGTTTTAATGCCTTGCCTGGGCTCTGCTGTGATCTGCCAGTGTCACGGTGGCAGCTGGAAAAATGCATTCTCTATGCCTAGGAAAAACCTGTATAAATATTCTCAATAAATAAATAACAGTTGTCATTTCCGAAATATGACAGTCTCCGGTTGCCTGTGCTTAAATTGAACGACATGTCATTTACCCTAATAGATGCATGTACAGTGCATACGACTGAGTTGCCTAATTCTTATTCGCCTCAGCTGTGTTCTCAGTCAGGGGGCTAGTGTTCTAGCAGGGCTTGGATAGATCAAATCGCAAGCTGAAAACTCTTGGTCAATTATAGTTGCCTAAGGCTGAAAGGGAGGTGCCTGTCTTTCTTTGGGGAGGGGAAAAAAAACACCTCACAAAACATTGAATGCCCCTCCTATTCCTAAGCTTACTGAAGAAGCAAATCAATCTCCCATCTGTGGAATTTCTGGGAATATCTCTCCCCCCTGTAATTTAACATGACTCAATCCCTCCATCCTGATAATAAAAGTGGTGAGAAAGGCTCCTAATCCTATTGGCATACCCTCTTGTCAGCACCTCTTTATTTCACTGCTTTAAAGGCTCAACATGTTTTGATTTACAATAAGCACTAAGATAACTGCAGGTGCCCTCTAAAAGCAAGGTTAACTCACCTGAGATAAATTCTTTTCTTCTGAACAAAGCAACACAAGAGCAGGAAATACAATTAATACAGGTGCTTCCCTGAAACAGAGGAAATGCCACTTACCCTTGATATGACATAAATCCTCATTAAATAAGCAGGCCTCAGTGCTTCCCTTTAGATTTCCCTCTATGGAGGAAAGGATTTAAGTTAAAAACACATGAGAAGGGATGGAGGCCTTAAGACTTAGAAAAATCATTTGTAATTTTTCAAAGCCCCCCCCCCACAGATTGGAAATTGCTTCCATTATTCTAGTCAGATTTTTAATATGGTTTTAGATGGTCTTGAGTTATAGATCTTTCATAATAAAAATAATTTTAGATAAATATGAAGGATCTAAAATTTTGACCGGATAAACATTGTTCTAAATGAGTTTTCATGTGTGATATCATATGAGCTGGTATCATCCTCACTTTGTTTACAGCTAATATTATAATGCCCCTGAATAGATCCATGGTGAAGAGCTGGAAAGTATACGGAAGAAGGCAACCAAGATGACAAGAGGGTTGGAGCACTCTTCCTATGAGGAAAGGCTGAAGAGCCTGGGATTTTTCAGTTTAGAAAAGAGATGGCTAAGAGGTGATATGATAGAGGTTTATAAAATTATGTATGAGGTAGAGAAAGTGGACAGAGAGAACTTTTCCTCCCTCTTCTAAAATACTAGAATTCAAGGGCATCCAATGAAACTGATATTTCTTTACACAACTAGTGATTAAAATGTTGAACTTGCTGCCAGAGGATGTAGTGATGGCCACAAGCATTGACAGCTTTATAAGAGGATTAGACAGATTCATGGAAGTCAGGTCTCTCAGTGGCCACTACACACAGTAACTAAAGGGAACCTCCATGTTTAGAGGCAGTAAACCTTTGACTAGCAGACTCAGGAGGCAATATCAGGGACATGCCGTAGCCTCTATGCCAGGGGTGGCCAAACTGCAGCTCAGGAGCACATGCGGCTCTTTCACACAGTCTAATAAAAAGCAAATTTGCATATTTTTCAATGAAAATGTGTGTGTGATATTTGTTCATGTCTTGAGGCTCTCAAAAATCTGATGTTTATTTGGTGTGGCTGTTACGTTAAGCAAGTTTGGCCACCCCTGCCCTATGCCCTCCATAGTAATTATTTGGCCACTGTGTGAGACAAGATCACTGGTCTGATCCAGCAGGGATCTTCTTATGTTTTCCCTTGGAACACCTGATCTTCTCAAATGAAGTTTTTTTCTTCTACTACTTTTGTATACCTCTCGCCATATTTAAGAGTCTTGTCATCTTCCCCGCCTTGGATACTCCCCCAATCCGTTGGTCTGAGCTACTTTGTCTTCCTTCTTGGCATACATTTTGGTGGACTTCTTTGAGATATCTGATGCTATTGTTCTGAAGCTACTTTAATATACATTTTGGTAGTTAAATTAAGCAAGGAAAACAGGAAGTGCCATTAAGTTGCACTTCCAGTTTCACATACTTTTCCCACCTCTTCTGAAATTGATTTAGTCATCTTTTCCCCCTCCTTCTTTCGTGTCAGGTCTAACCAGGCCTGTAGCTAGGAATTTTTTTTTGGGGGGGGGGCTGGGGAAAGTGGAGGGGGGTCCAAAAGCTCCACACATGTGCACTGGCATCACAACAAATAAAAAAAATCAAATCCAAACAGGGACTCAGCAAGTTTAATTTCACATGATCTTGAGAATACTTTTACTATGCAAGCTTGGTTCGTTTTAAAGCAATCGTAATCACTTTGAGCCTTTGGCTTTCAAAGCAACATTTCTATACCCAATTCCATGGAAAGTTTCTGCTATATGAATGACAAATTGAGTGCAACTTTATTACATGGGAATGGGCTTATTTGAGTATGCAGTCTTATTGAGCAATTCCAAATCCTGTCTTAAGTTCTTCTGCTCAACACTGGCAAAACTAAAGGTCCCCACTTCTTACTTGTGAATATACCAAGCCCAGAGACAGAGAACTACTAAGAACCATCTTCAGATTTTGTTTTGTAACTTGCTAGGTTTAGGACTTCAATAAAAATTGCATTATGATTCTTTTTACCTTAAGATAAGGTTTATTTTCCACTCTTAGAGGAATGTATTTACATAATTTTTATTTTACATAAAAGACCCTGTATTTTCAAAGGGCTGAAGCACATTTAACACATGGTTATCACAGCCTAGTCCTAGTGAGCGGAAGTGGACCAGATTCAGTAAGAGATCTATGGTTGCCAGTTGTATCCAGCCTTGCATCACTCTGTAGAGAAATTAGATTCAGTTGGGTAAGCTGTGTTGGTTTGAAGCAGAAGAACAAAGTCTGAGTCTAGTGGCACGTTGAAGAACAACAAAGCTTTGTATAAGCTTTTGTGTGCAAGCACACTTCTTCACATACAACAAATTTAGAGTCCAATAGCACCTTTAAGACCAACAAAGGTTTATTCAAGGTATGAGCTTTCATGTGCATGCATAAAGTGTGCATCTTAAAGGTGCCATTGGACTCTAAACTTGTACTGCTTTAGACCAACACAGTTGATCAACTGGATATTTCTTCACATACAGATAGGGACAGAGGAAAAAAGTGGTTAGAGAAACAGGTACTTCAGTACCCTGGACAGATCACACAGATTATTTCAGACAATGTCCCAAGGACAATTGAGGCTTTGGCCTTGCTACCCATCCCAGGAGCCACCATGTTCCTGAAGAAATGGAAAATCTTAAAGGGTTAGCCTGGCACTCCACTTTTCTCTCCGTTTTTACAGATTATGTTTTTTCCTTCTGTGAATTGGGGCTAGACGGCATGAGGCCCTTGAGAATGAAAATGCACCATGGAGGGAACCTGGGCCAGGGGACACCATTTCAGGGTGTTCCAGATCAAGAGGCGCTGTCTTTTCTCTCTCTCTCTCTTTGGATCTTAAAATATTTATTGGGTTTTCTTTTTTCTTTTTTTTTAAAAATATTACTTTATTGTAAAAGAAAAGAGCACAATAGCAAATGCAAAAAGTTAAACTGTCCATACATCCTAGTAAAATATAATACTACATCAGGGATATTATTACATTAACAAAAATGAAGGTCATAGAGAATATAAAACCACAGAAAAAATAAATGTCCTATTTTAGAACAGCTACATTTCAACATAAACTAACCAGAATCTTTGTTCAGCTGGATCTGTTTGGCAATATAGTTAAACAATGAGAGCAAAAATGACAACAAAGTAGGGCTTCAGGGCATGGCACACACCCTTTTTAGAGGACCGAATATGCAGGCCTTGTCTTTTTATGCCCTTATGAAATTAACTAACATCTTCTGCACTTTTATCATGGATAACATAATAGGACTATAATAATATCCAAAGATGGATAAAATTTGACAGATTATTCAGTTTCGGTACAATAAATCACTTAGTCTTGAAGTAATGCCTTCTAAATGACTGGGTTAATAAGTGTATTATCAATATAGCCTTAGAATGAGGCAAAGGGAGATACTTATTTTATCTTCATAATACAAACCTAGATGAAAAGGACCAAAATGAAACTGGGAGATGAAAGGAAAAAGTAAATAAAATTTTATTTTTATTCATTTTTTTAATTTTAAAGCAATTTTATTGAAGAAAGAATTTTATAATTTTACCACCACCAAAATCAATTAATAATATTGTAAGACGACTTCCGGTTTATGGCGGCACGCTTGTGGACTCACCTCCCGGACCTCCCGGGGGTGTCTCCATGCTCCGGTGGAAGGAGGGGGCGAGCAGGCTCGTAACCCCCCCCCAGGGACCTGGTGAAGGGGCCCTGGCCAAGGAGCTCTGAGGGGTAGCCTCTTCGATGGTGGAATGCCAGAGAATCGAGGCGCCCCTTTGCTCCAGTGGTTCTTCCAGCCGAGAGACCGAATGGTACAAGTGAAGCTAACCGGGTCAAGCGCAGGAGATCGGGCATTAAAAATGATTAAATATGATGAAATGATGAAATATAGAAGAGGACTGTAGGTCCAGTGGCGAGCTGGAAACTGGTTCATCTGGTGAGGGTTCTCTGTCTGAGCAAGGGGCAGCAGCCCCAAAAAGTCCCTACAAGTTGCGGAAGAGAAGAGAGAAGAAGAAGTAAAACGGGTGAAGGACTCTGAATTGTGCCTTTGAGAACTTTGGTTCTTGGGGATGATTGGGGGTACTGTTGTGGGGCAGTTAAAGGTAAACTGGGAGGGTAAAAAGTTTTAAAAGTTTGACACAGTTCATAAAAAAGAAAAATGATGAAAAGACTGGATGTATAAAAGCTAGTTGGAGGATCTCCTCTCTTGGGTTTTTAGTTAGTAGTGGGTACTTTGCTTTCTCCCCATACGTGTAGTTTCCCCCTCCCTTTTTCTGTTGTAGTTTTTTGTAGTGGAAAAAATAAATAAAAAATCCCCTCCAGGGGCTCAAAAAAAAAAAAGATTTTCAAGAGAGTGTGGACTCAAT
>NW_015165837.1:395030-442047 GCF_001447785.1 Gekko japonicus | reverse complement strand
GCACAGCTGAGATCTCTTAATTGACAGCTGCACTGGAGACAGGGAGGGGCAGCGTCTTAACAGGTCCTTCCAAAGATAAAATAGCAAAAAGGTGTGGGGGGAAGGTAGTGCGCGTCTGGTGGGCAGGATGTTTTCCTACCTTGTGAAGTCATTGTAAGTTCTAGTTGATTTTAATTACTCTTTGTATTTTGGCAACCCCTTGAAGGATGTGGAATTTTCTTTTTTCCTTGAAGTATTGTTAATTGAGGTTGCCTTTGTTGTTTTTTGATAATAAAAGCATTTTTGCCTGATTTGCCAAACCGGAGCGTAGAGCCTGAACCTGGGTATTCTGGCAGAGAACCTGAAGCCTGTGTCTTACAATATATTTTTTTTGAGCCCCCAGAGGGGATTTTTTTATTGAATTTTTTTACCACTACAAAAAACTACAACAGAAAAAGGGAGGGGAAACTACACATACAGGAGAAAGTAAAGTACCCACTACTATCTAAAAACCCAAGAGAGGAGATCCTCCAACTAGCTTTAATACATCACGTCTTTTCATCATTGTTCTTTTTATGAACTGAGTCAAATATTTAAAACCTTTTACCCTCAAAGTTTACATTTAACTGCCCAATAACAGTACCCCCAATCATCCCTAAAAACCAAAGTTCTCAAAGGCACCAATCAGAGTCCTTCAGCCTTTACTTCTTCTTTTCCCTTCTCTTCCGCAGCTTATAGGGACTTTTTGGGGCTGCTGCCCCCTGCTCAGACAAAGAGTCCTCGCCAGATGAACCAGTTTCCAGCTCGCCACTGGACTTGCTGTCCTCTTCTTTTTTCTTGTCCTCTGACCTTCCCAGCTGTTCCTTTAAGAATTCTTGAGCTTTCAGAACAGAGTCAATCTTTTCCTTCTTCTCTTTAATCTTAAATGTTATGCCTTCTGGAAAGAGCCATTTATATCCAATTGAATTTGTTTGAAGAAAGAGCGCAAGTTCTTTATATTTCTTTCTGCGTTGTCTTACTTCAAATGGAATATCCTTTAGCGTTCTAACAGCATTCTCCCCTGCCTTCAGGGGTGTTGCCGCTACTGCTTTCAGGATAGCATCCCTGACGTGCGTCTTCGAGAATCTTACTACGATTTCCCCAGACAGATTATTTTTCTTTATATATCCTGAATATGACCGATAGGCCACATCCATGTCATTGAGGAATAACTCCGCCTTTATTTCTGTCACTGGGGCAAGTAACTCACTCTTAAGTTCTTTAAAATTCTCTCCTTTGTTCTCTGGCACCCCCTGGAAGCGCAGGACCATGTTGGCCTTATCCATTTGTACTTGGAGCATCTGATCTTCCAAAGAAGTTTTCTTTTCCAATTTTTGCACTTTCTTCTTCACTTTCTGCATTGATTCAGCTACTTCCTTTACTTTCTCAGCATCCTGCTTCATTACTTGGATCAAATCCGTTATTTGCGTTTGCTGGGCAGAAATGCTCTGTGTTACCACAGACATCTGTTCTTTGAAGTTATTCAGCTGTTCCAGTAGAGGGCGCATGAACTCAGCTATAGCCTTTGCCGTCTCACTGGTCGTTTCCGGTTTAGGGGACTCTGGTTTCGTTTTCATAAGTCTCTCTTTGTCTTTGTCCCTCTTCCCTGCCATCTTTCTGCCATTTGTTTACTTTTTGGAATTTTTTAAAAGTCTCTGAATATGTGCTTGACTGCTTAGCTCGATTGGGTAAGTGCTTCTGGACAGTTTAATTGTGTTTCTCCTCTGCTCCCCACCTTCGCTCAACAGTCTATGTGCATGGGAGGCGTCCCCCCGCCCGCCCGCTTTTCCCATTCCGGACAGGGAGCGTCTTTTCTTTTAAAAATCGTTTCCGATTTGACTCACGTTTATAGTTGGCCTTCCGACCATGCTTCTTTCATCATTTTTCATGCCCGATCTCCTGCGCTTGACCTGATTAGCTTCACTAGTACCGTTCGGTCTCTCGGCTGGAAGAACCACTGGAGCAGAGGGGAGCCTTGATTCTCTGGCATTCCGCCAACGAAGAGGCTAACCCCTTAGTGCTTCTTGGCCAGGGCCCCTTCGCTGAGCCCCTGGGGGGGGGTTATGAGCCTGCTCGCCCCCTCCTTCTGCTGGAGCACAGAGACACCCCCGGGAGGTCCGGGAGGTGAGTCCGCAAGCGTGCCGCCATAAACCAGAAGTCCTTCTCTTCAAAATCTTCATGGTCTTCAGAAGTACAGACCCGAGTCATTTTAGCTGACATGAGATGTGAGCGCGCTTTCCTTTTGCCAGTTCTATTTTCTTGAGATTCAAAATGGGAAGAATTTAAAGCGGCCAGCATTATTTCACCTGAGACAGAGTTATAAGCAAAATAGGAAGTTGAGTCCTGTTGAATGCATAGCTTGCCCGTACTGAGCCATCGGTGTTTTATTCCAAGATCCCGCAGTTTGGCTGTAGTGCTTTTAAGATCTCTTCTTATCTTTAAAAATTCAGGAGGGAGGTCTGGAAAGAGTTGAATCTTCCCCCCCTGGAAGTCAAGGCCACCCCTTGCCCTAGCCTCCGAGAGGATTTTCTGTCATGTTCAAAAGTCTTTGAATTCTGCTAGTATATCTCTAGTATATAGTGAGGAAGTAGATTCTTCACATACCTTTCAGACGCAATAAACTCTCTGTAGGAGGGGCATGACACCAGCCTCCAGGTTTAGAGTGCTCACCAGCCAATTTGCCAGAAATATATTCAGCTCTGTTCCAGCTTCAGCGTTTGCTCCAAACTCCCTGAACTTCAAAGAAAGCTCACGGCTGTGATAATCCAGAGACAGGATACGCTCCCTGGCCCAGGCATCTCCAGTTTTCGTAGATAATTGCCTTTCAAGCTCTGTAGCTTTGAGAAGAGCCATATCTGCTTTATGGTTTGTTTTCTTTTGGAGCTCTTCTAATTTATCCATGCGTTGGAATGCTGACTTGAGCATTTCTGTGATATCGTTTTTCAACTCCTGACGTTGTTTAGTTAGTGCATGCATCAGAAAATTTGCAGTGAGTGGGGTCTCTTCAGCAATTTGTTCACCCCTCCCCAGCATTGCTGTCGAGGAGGAGCGTCTGTAGCTGAAAAGAATTCTGTTAGACGCAGCCCACTTTCCTGCTTGTTTTTCCCCTTCTTGCCAGCTTTAGGTGCCATCATTCACAATGTGTTTATTTGCTTTGGGAAGAGTAAAAATAATCACATTTGAGCAGTCAGGCAGCGAGCTCTGGACACCGGCTGCTAACCCAGAAGTTGTTTGCAGGCACTCCCTGTAAATAAAATTTTAGAAAGAAAAAGAAGTGCTCTCTCACAAACATTTTAAGATTTCAGTGTAATGGTTGTTTAAAAATATATAAACATCTACAGGAGTTTAATGGTTATTTTTTTCTATAGTATTTAAAATCTGAGTAAGTCACATACTGGGACCAATGTTCCCTCTAAGCTGTGGAGTCCCGTGAGCAAAAATTCTACTTTGTGAGCTACTGGCATTAAAGTTGTGAGCAGGTGATTTGGCTACTGCATAGTTTGCACTGGAGCCATCATTCCTGAGCTAAGACAAAAACGTGTGAGCCAGAGGCTAAAAAACTGTGAGCTAGCTCACACTAACTCAGCTTAGAGGGAACACTGACTGGGACCTCTCGTCTCTGGCCAGGATATTACAATATACTTCTATATCTTTATATTTCTCAGGCCATTTCTGCTTTTGCTTAATCATTAATGAGTTCAAATCAGCCCTCCTCAGATTCTAGTTCTTACAGCGTTTCCTCAGATGGGCTTTGATAGACCCAGTAAATCCTGCTGCCACTTCTCCTGCCACTTTTCCAAAACCCCTATCAGGATCCATACCGCCCTCTTAGCCTCTGGTTTGCTCCCACACTCCACTTTGCCGGGGCTTTCAGAATCCAGCGGTTGCTCTAGAATTTCTAGACTGTAGTCACCTTTAGAATCTGCAGCCCTTTGATCATTATCAGAGCCAATATTAGATTTAGAAATATCTTAAGCTTGGGACTGGATATTTTCCTCATTTGATGGGGAGGCTTTATGTGTATTTTTCCTCAGAGTGAATTGATTTAAAGAGTCAGCCATACTCCATACGTTTTCTAGTGGCCTCTTTAAATCATTCATGGTGGAGTCTGTGTTAATACATTCCCCAGTCAGCAAGACTCTTGAGCCGTTGGAAATCTGAATCTTTGACTGGATTATGCTGTTTTCATTTTAGGTAGCTTCTGACTGGGCCTCTCAGAAACTGCAGCTTCAAGGTCAGAAGAAACAGGTATTTCATCTCTTTTAGCTGGAATTAACAGGTGAATATATTCATCAGCAAAAACTCTGTTAACAAAAATTTAGAATGTGGCAAGGAATCTTCTCATATTGAGCAGCATTGTCAGAATTGTAGGACAACTGAAAGTCAGGAGAATTCTAAATCCATATTAAGTTTTTCAACTTTTTAAAGATTAATAGACTGCATGTCTGATCTTAGCAGTTGACTCAGTGAAAACACAATGGCTCATCTGTTTGTCCAGCAGCCTCTATTTAGGTAATTTTCAGTTCTATATAAAGTGACTTGTTTCCTTTAAAGCTGGTGTTTGGAACCAAACATTTTTCCAGTGGTGCTGTCTTGAGGGGTTTCTTGCCATTGGGTCTGGGGTAAATCAGTCAAATACTTTTATAGCTTTCATTCTTCTCTGTCTAGTTCCTGTCTCTCTCTGAGTCATGGTTAGAGTCAAAATGATCCAACTGCTATGGCCTGACCCCTCATAGACCCATGCACCAATGAAGTGTTTAGGTTGTACTTTCTTGCTGTACAGATAGGCTGTGAAGTAACATGGGCTGAAGACAACCCCCCCCCCCCCAATGCATGAGAATTGAAACCATGAAGGTACAGAAAATACATGATATATAGAAGTTCCATGAACACACCCAGCCTTAGTTAACAATCTGAGGTATGCTTATTTGGATTCTGTAATATTCTATAACCGTCCCTACCAGGGGGTGGTGCTGTTGTACATCTGAGTGTTTGGACTGGTTCTGAATTGGTTCTAGCTGTTGTTCTGTGTTCTGAAAGACTTGACTCTTTCACTGTGGTAACTGTTTTTAAGATCTGTTCTGGAGGCTGTTCAAGAAACCACTTGGAAACCTTTTATTAAAGTTTTTTCCCCCCCTTAACAAGCGTGTTACAGTATCCATTCCACTGAAATTAGGATTGAGGTTTTTAGAAAGTGCAAAGGCCATCTTCTCATCCTGCTAAGAATAACTTGCTTTTGCAAGATGTATCAAGCCATGGTCTAAAATAATGAGAAACAGATCACAGGAATCATAATTAAACTTTGGGATTAAGCTTTAATTGCTTCCATCAGAACGGTATATACGGAGGAGTGCCAGGGTTCTCTTCTTTCAGGTGGCAACATAATTTTAGGTGATCTGTGGAGTATCTTGGCATGCATGCTAATCCTCTCTATTCTTCTTTCTTATAACCATCATAAAGAAACAAATAGAATCTTTAGTTGGGGAAGAGAACCCTTGCTATGTGGCACCATGTAATTAGCATATATGAATGAGGAATGAGTTCCTGCTGGTCTGGCCTGTTGCTAATCTATATCAATAGAGGTTTGGGGGGGGGGGGTTGGTGTGTGTATGTGTAATATTTTTTAAAATCTCTTTCAGTATTGAATTGTTTGCATTACTTACATTCATTGTGCATAGCATTGCCGGCTGATAGCTGGCAACCACTGGGAGGGGGGAGGGCAAAATGGTGCTGTGCCAGTGACACAACACTATTTTTGACAAATACCAGAAGTGACATCATGTTGCTAGCATGGCATTGATGCAGTACTCTAGGATTTGGGGAGGTCTCTATGGTAAACTTAATTTGGACAAGATAGAGGTTCTCTGAGTTACTAAAAAGGCAGACTAGGGACTCGAGATGTCTGGATCAGTGGGGTTATACTTCCTATGAAAATCCAGGTTTGCAGCTTAGGTGTGCTACTGGACACAGCAATCACCTTAGAAAAACCAGGTGGCTGGCTGCTGTGGTGGTCTGGAGCACTTTTGCCCAGCTTCACCTGGTGCATCAGCTGTGTCCATTCCTCATTCAGTCATATCTAACCACAGTGATCTATGCCTTAGTTTCATCTAGACTGGACTGCTACAATGCCCTGTACTTCGGGCTACCCTTGAAGAATGCTTAGAAGCAGCAAATAGTGCAGAATGCTGTGGCTAGACTGCTGGTTGAGCCAGCTTCTGGGAGAATATGACCCCGGTATTATAACAGTTACACTGGCTACTGATCCTTTTCCAAGTTCATTTCATGGTGTTGTTTTTGTCCTTTAAAGCTCTACATGGCTTGGAACCAGGGTAACTGAAAGAAGTCTCCTCCCATATATTCCTGCCCAGGAATGAAGATTGCAAGGAGAGGCCCTCCCGACTGTCCCACCAATCAGAGAAGATTGTCTGGTGGACACATGAGATGGGGCCTTTTGGTGGTAGCCCCACCATTATGGAACAAACTCCCCAGGGAAGCGTGCATGGCCTCCTCACTCTTCAGGAGGCAGTTGAAGACAGCTTTATTTAGGACTGCATTTGATTGATCTGGTTTTTATTTATTGGCAGCCCTAATTGGAGCTTTTAAATTGTGTTTTTATAATGGTTGTTTCATTCAGATTGTTCTTTTAAAATAATCATTTTATTTACATTGTAAGCCTCCTTGAATCACGCAAGGGAGAAAGGTGCCTGATAAATGTTTTAAATAAAGTAAATACAATTTCTGAATATTTGCTAGAAGTGACATTGCATGTTTAATGCAATGCCATTTAAAAAAAAAAAATCCTCCCCCTGGCCATCAGCAGGTGGGCTGGCAATGAATAGGGAGAATGTGAGTCCCCTGCTGAAGCAGGAGATCTGACCTCCCTAATTGTGCAGGCTTTGAGAAATGGCAGTTGAAAGGGTGCAATAAAACCTGTGAGTGTTCGTGCTTATATATTGGCGAGGGGGCTGTAAATACAACAGGCTGTATTTTTGTTCTCCTGCAAAAGTGATTGGCAGAATTTAATTGTAGAGGTTACAACTCCTGGGTTTTGTTAGTGCAGTGGGTTGGAACCTGTGGATCTGTTTCACTCTGGCTGCTGCCACACGGCAGGAAAAGCGACGGGCGAAGCGCGGCTAATTCTGAGCCGCACCAAAGTTGAGACGCCAGGCGGGATCCCACGCCGCGGCACTGTCACTCCCCGGCACGATCAGATGCCGGGGAGAAAGCGGCGGTGGGAAGGGGAGGCTGGCGAATTGCGCATGCTCACACATGCGCAGTTCGGCCAGTAGCCGGGGATGCGCCGGCGCAAGGACGCGCTGGCGATCCCACAGCCGCACTTGCCGCGGCCCTTCAGGATGAACCACCCAGGTAGGTGGTTCTTTTTTGGTGCGGGATTTGGCTGGGAGGGGCGGATTGGGAACGGGCGCAGCACGATTCCCAGATGTTGCTGTGGAATCGCGCCCATTTGCTGCGGACCCGATCCGTCCCTCTCCCGGCCCAAAACCACTCGTATGGACAGGGCCTCTGTGTGGTGCCTTTCTCTGACACAAGAGGGTCATGGAAGGAGAAAGACACTATCATTAGTCAAACAGATCCATAGGATCCAAACAAGTATATGTTGCAGTTATAAAATCCAGTCTGTTTGCTCTGTAATTCAGGATTTTGGTCAACACATTGAGCTAAAATGTTTATCATTATTGGGGACCACATTTCCTCTTGATACACCAGAGCCAGCACGGTGAAGCAGTTAGTGAGAGAGTCAGGTTCAAATCCTCACTTTGCCATGGAAGTTCACTGAGTGATCTTAGACTGGTCACACTTCCTCTTTATGACCCACCTTACAGGGTGGCAGAGGTCATTTCGGGGGGGGGGATCACGGGGGATCGCAGTCCCCCCGGGTGAGGTACAGGGGGGTGGGGCCCATGACGAAGCCCCGCCCCCTGCTTCCGGCCACCCCACTCCCGCCGGCCTTGCAGGTCCACCGCCGGGCCCCTCATGGGGCTCGGCAGTGGAGCTGCAAGGCCGCCGGCGGAGGCCGGGACCGTTGGGGGCGGGGTGTGTGGCCTTATGACACACTTCCAGTGATGTCAGGGGGTGTGGCCTTATGACACACTTCTGGTGATGTCAGGGGGTGTGGCATATGCTAATGAGTTATGCTAATGAGTTCCCCTAGCTCTTTTTCTATGAAATGACCCCTGCAGGGTGGTATTGGTGGTTGTGAGAATAAAACGGAGGAGGGAAGAGAAATGTCATAAGCTGCTTTTCATCCTCCTTTGGGGGAAAAGTGAGGTATAAGACAATAAAATAAATAATTCACATTTCATGTTAAATGTTTAACATGAACACCTTGTGAAATTGTGATTATTCTATTTTTTTAAGTAATCAAACTAGCATTGATAAACTACATCTCCCCACTGAACTCATGATCTTTGATTCATTAATAATTTGAGGAACTACAGTTCCACTGATCAATGCAGATATTAAGGTTCTGTGCACGTTCACAACAACTTACAGATTCTAAGTTTGCACCTAATGTTTGATGTTAACAACTCCCGAAGTTTCTGACGAATGAAGCTTTGACTCTTGAAAGCTCCCCCCCCCCCCCATCTTGTGGGTCTCTAAGATACTACTGGGCTTGAATTTAACAACCCCTGAAGGAATTGCTATTTTAACTATGGGATGTCCTCATGACTGGATTTGTAAGTGGTATTAAGGGAAAACCCAATCTGTGTTTTACAATGCCATCCTAAGCAGACTTACATCTTTCTAAGTCCATTGACTTAGAATTTGGAAGATATGACTCTGCTTAGGATCCAACCGTTAACCTACGATTTGCTGTTTATTGTGTATTATTTTGTTCTATTTGTATTTTGTTGTTAATTATTTTATGTTTGGATTTTAAGTATTCCGATCTGCTTTACCTCTCCATTCACTTTATTTTTATTCCTCTCCTGTTTTATATCATTTTATATCTTTTTGAATTCTGGTTCTCGGTGCTTTTAGTGTGCTTCTTTTAGGCCACGGTCAGACGTGCCTTTAAATCCGACTCAGCTGTGAATGCCTGGTGAATCTAAAGGGCATGACCAGACAGCAACATCTGGGAAAGATCCATCAGCACCCTGTGCTGCCCTGCCATGGAAGCAAAGACACCAGGGAAAGTCCAGTCCTAATGCCTGCTAATAGACTACAGATGGACTTTCCCGTCTGATCGCTCAAGCATGCTCTCATGCCATCGGGATGATCTGCTCATTCCATCCCGACTCAGTGCCTTTCCCCCCCTCGCTTAGCAGTATGTGCATAACAGCATACTCCATGGGGAACCCTCAGTGCAGAGGTGCGATTCCTCATTTAGAGGGAAAAACCACTGAACGTGCTGTCTGATCGGGCAGTGACTGGCTAAGCCCGCAGCTACAAAGGATGTGTGACTGTGCAATGCTGTCAATTTCCACCAGGGGAAATAGGCTTGCTTCCCCTCTGCACCAAATGGCATGTCTGACCACAACCTTAATGGTGCTTTTTGAATTGGTGGTCAGTGCCTTTGGGAGGGTTTCATGACATTGTGTTGCATTTTTGTATTTGATTTGTAGTCAGCCACTTTGAGAGTCTTTAGGAACAGGACAGAAATCCTGTAAGTAAATAATTCATAGCCATGCTTGGACACCGTGGCTATTGAGTGATACCTTCTTGGTGGGCATTTTCAGAGTTTTTCAATGAGAAGTGATAGGTAATGCTTCCTATACATGGTAAATGCTGGTGTGCATATGCTACTATTGATTAATTCTAGAGTGAGTTGCTGTAGATGAATGCTACGCTGTGTGGTCCCAATGTAAACTTGGCCACAACTGCATGGTATGCGGTATACTCCTGCAGAAGTGAGGAGGTCTCTTCTGTCTTTTGCCGATTGTAGCATCTGTTGTACAAATAGTATTCAGACCCACCAGAAAAATACAACAGATGCTATGATCAGCAAAAGACAGAAGAGACCTCCTCACTTCTGCAGGAGTATACCGCATACCATGCAGTTGTGGCCACGTTTACATCGGGACCACACAGCGTAACATTCAGACAAGAACAAAAAAACATGAAAGACACTGCAGACTTGGCCAACCTGAAAAATCAGCAGTGGCTGAACATAGCCTAACTCAAACAGGACACAGTATTTTGTTTCAAGACACTGAAAGACTGGACAACACTTCCAATTACCATGTCAGATTACACAGGGAAGCCATTGAAATTCATGAACATAAACACAACTTTAACAGGAAAGAAGAGAGTTTAAAAATAAATAGGGCATGGTTTCCTGTCCTGAAAAACACAAAAGGCTCTACATCTGACAATAGCACTACAGATAAGATTAGAATTTCAACAGCCAATCCACATACAAAAGAACCTTTTCGGAGAACAGGAAACCTCCTCAGGAAACAATCCATATACAAAAGAACCTCCTCAGGAAAGCTCCCCCATTAGCATGTTCATAGCCTGGGAAACTCCTACAAGATAATGACTCAGCCCTATCCCACCTTCTAGAGTAGATATAAATTACCTGCCTACCATTTTCTTCCCACCTTAACACAGAGAGTACTCCATCTTTCTGTGTTATACCTCTGAGGATGCCAGTCACGGTTACTGGACAAATGTCAGGTTCTACAATGCCAAGACCACGGCCACAAATCTACAGCAACTAATGAACTCCGGCCGTGAAAGCCTTCAACAACATATTAATTCTAGAGTATTTGGAAATATGTTATTTTCTAATATCAGTTTTGGTGTATTGCTTTTGCATGATATCTTTCAGATAATACACAGAACTGTTCTAGTCTTCTAGTGTATTCTTCATATTGTGTTTTGTTCTTGGGCTGACAGTACAAATTTCAGGGCTGAGTTAAGGTGACATTGCTCTCTTAGACGAAACATGCATAGTTTTCTACTTTCATTATAATTAGATTGAAGACTATAAAACACTGCTGTCTTCTTTCTCTCCTTGCTCTGTATATATATTAAACATAATGGTTGTCATTCTTCATAGAAGAAAATATTGCTTTGGTGACATCAAGTTGTGAAAGGCAAATAGTTCCAATAACATGATAGTATATTGAGTGACAATTCAGTGAGGAATGTCTTGATTTGTATTGGTCCTTAAAATTTTGATCACACATTATATTCGCTCTGTGAGAGATCCATCTGTTAAAAGCCAGTGTTGTATAGTGGTTAAAAGTGGCAGACTCTAATCTGGATATCTGGGTTTGATTCCCCACTCCTTCACATGAAGCCTGCTGGGTGACCTTAGGCCAGTCACAGTTCTCTCAGAACTCTCTCAACCCCACCTACTTCACAACAAGGTGCTTGTTCTGGGGAAGGAGAGGGAATGTGATTGTAAGCCACTCTGAGACTCCTTAAGGTAGAGAAAAGTGGGGTATAAAAACCTACTCTGTTCTTCTTAAGAATTCTGCAGCTACCCCAACCAATGGACAAAGAAATCTGGGAAGGACCAAAACCACCAAAACCACCCAAAAAGACACTCTCTACCGTTCTCAGCCCGTTCTTTATCTCACCTTTTCTCTGTTCTAGTTGCTAAATTTGCTAGGAAAAGAGGAGGAATAATTGCCAATGAAAAAGAGATATAAGGATGGATAAACAACAGGAGAAAGGCTGCCAGTGTGTATGTGGATTCTTCCTCTTGAGATTCCTCTCTCTGTTGATGGCGTTCTCCAGAATTCTCAACAAAATTGCACAGGAGCCTAGTAGCATTTTAATTACTTTTTAAAATTGTTGCCATCAAATCACAGCTGACTTATGATGACCCTGTAAGGTTTTCAAGGGAAGAGACATTCAGAAGTGGTTTGCCGTTGCCTGTCTCGGTGTTGCAACCCTGGACTTCCTAGGTGGTTTCCATCAAAGTACTAACCAGAGCTGACCCTGATGAGCTTCCAAGATCTTATGAGATCAGGCTAGCCTGCACTATATGGGTCAGGTTAACTTAAATACTAGCACAATTTATTCCAGCATGAGGTTTAATGAGTCAGAGCTCAAGTCCTCTGGTGCATCTAAGTGTACTTCCATTCCATCAGGCTATTTTGAATACTCAGAAGTGGGGATTGGAGATATTACAAAGAGAGGCTGGTGTAAAACAAGATCCAATCAAAAGAGAAACCAGTTCACCTGTGTTAGGTATGAGATAGTTCCAACCAACGACAGTTGTGCAGAATGAACATAGAATCTAGTGCTGGAGCATTTAACCTAACTTGATGGATGTACGCTTCTATGCATCTGAGGATGTGAGCTCTGACTCATAAATGTTCATGCTGAAATAAATTTTATTAGCCTTTAAGATGCTCGTGGATGCCTGTGTAATTTGCTACAACAGACTAAACATGGCTACCTGACTGGAAGAATTCTTAACAGGCAGAGTCGGGAGGGGGGCTGCTCGCACGTGGCATGTAGCTAGGCTCTAAGGGCACTGGATGCATTTGTGGAATGTCATGTCACAACCTGAACCAAAGGTACCATTTCATGTACTTTGCACTTATGCAAAATTGTGGTGTACAGGTTATTGACATTTTATAATGTCATCTCTAGGGCCATTTTGATTACACGCTTACACAAACACAACCTTCAGATAAAGATTTGCAAGTTTTACAGCACAACACAATCTTTGACTTTTAAGTTCAATTTCCCCCACTTCTGCACACACTCCCATCAAAAGCCAGTGTCATTAGTGTGCCAGCTGGAATTATAAGCTTCAGAATGTCATTCTAAAAAGCAAATATGTTTTGAGCTTCTGGAATAAAGCAAGTGCCTTATAAGAATTGGGCACCTGTAGGGGAGAGTGGACATGCCCCACCTTCTGGCCTCTTCTTTAGCCACTGATGGGCATATTTAACCCATTCCTCAATGACTTCATCTATGGAGGGATGAGAGTGCTTGTGCCATCCTGTTTGCTTCTCCTTCTCCCAAGGTTCAACTCCAGAGCAGTCTGCTGATCCAATTCTCCTTCACCACTGGCCTCTCTGGCAGACTTCGTGTCCTCCCTGGGCCTTTCCCTTCTCTTATAAGATATTCAAGGACTTGTTGTTTGAATTATTACGTCTATGTCACCTGGACAACTGAGTTGCAATACTCTGCCTGACTAATGTCAAGGGACTCTCACAACTCCTGCATTTTCCCTGGCAACCAACATCACTAGGGATTCCCAGCCTCCCCTTTTCACTCTACAGCTTCTTTGCTGGCCTGGTCTATGCCACCATGTTGGAGTGGAACCATGGCTGGGGGGTCCTAGGTACCGTGGATAATAATTTGGCAAAGACAGTGCAGGTCACCAAATACAAACCATGACAAGAAATAAATATATTATTTATACTAATTTAACTGGAAAATTTTCCTATCCTCCAAGTCCACTGATTACTTTATGTGGTCTACTCGATTGCCTATGTTTTTACAGCTGAATATATATGAATAGTTCCCAATGAATAATATTATGGGTAATGTCAACTGATCTGAGAGCTCCACCTGGGGTAGTTGATCGCAGATGGCCATTTCACATGTGCAAGACATAATGCTGAATAGTGAACGTGTATGTTTGAACTCATACTTTTTCACATTGTAGAACCTTGGGGGGAAATGCATGTTACATACTGACATGTCTCATCCCTGTTTACATAAAGCGATCCCAGTTTAGAAGGAGGGAGGTTTTTGACTTGAAGGAGTAAAAGGCAAACACAAACTTGAAATCACACTGGGAGACGGGAAAGAGCCACTGGAGGGATATGAAGAAACAGAAGGTAGGGGAAGAGCAAACTCCCCCCTCTTAAAGCACGTTTGCACAGTTACATGGATGATGACATATTTATTTAGTGGCTTGGATCCAGCTAAGCTTCCCCATCTTTCTTGCCTCCCTCCTCTTGCTGCAGCTCAAAATGCTTCCCCCATGCTGTCTGGGGGGGAGGTTCTCCAGTACTCCAGGAGCAGAATTTTTGGGAGTATTTGGGGTTGTAGTGGGAGAGAAATAAGACAGTGGGACTCCATGTGTGGAAATCCTTCTGCCCATAGAAATTCTCATCTATATCCTAGCCATTCTATTTATGTTAAGCTATTCAACAAAAGCATTCTTAAAATGGTTTATATTTTTTAAAATGGCTAAATAAAGAAAACAATAACAGCTGGTGGGGAAACTCTCTGTTGGAGGTAGATCTGGGCACAGCAGTACCTTCTTCTCTTCTCTCTGGTAACCTCATCATTGGGTGCTGGGAATGAGAGGGAGGGTGCCCTCAGTTGGAGCTGAGTCCAAGAAAGACGGAAAGGTGCCTGGCTAATGACTCTTCTCCCTCCCATGTGGTATCTGGATTGGAGAGGGGGAGCAACCTTAATGGAATATATGGGGTTTTCAGCTGGGAAGTATGCTATGTCAGCTTGGTGTAATGGTTAAGAGCAGCGGACTCTAACCTGGAGAATCGGGTTTGATTTCCCACTCCTCCACTTGAAGACAGCTGGGTGACTTTGGTTCAGTCACAGTTCTCTCAGAACTCTCTCAGTCCCACTTACTTCACAGGGAGTCTGTCATGGGGAGAGGAAGGGAAGGCGATTGTAAGCTGCTCCAAGAGCCCTTTGGATAGTGAAGAGCAGGGTATAAAACCAACTCTCCTTCTCCTTCATTTTATATATATACCAGGAGTAATGCCCGTTGTGGGAAGAAATACAATGAGATCTAGAAAGAAGCTCCAGATGAGTGTCCCGACTGTGGCTGGTGGGGCGGCAGAGGGAAGCGGAAAATGGAGGGAGGCAAGCCATGTTTCTTTCCTTCTGCTTAGTTATAAGGCAGGGCTGTCTCAAGTCATTTTGCTGCCCCAAGTGGGTAGAATGGGAGGACAGCCTCATGGTAACAGATATGGTTCTCTCCACCTCTGACTTATTTTTGAGGGGGAGGGGGGTGTTATGCAGTGCAGCTAAGGTAGAAAAGCACCTCCTCCTGTGCCATGTTTTCTGTGTTCCAAGGGTCTGGAAAGTAGTTCCATAGCTGATTACACGGTTGCCAACTCTGGGTTGGGAAATACCTGTAGATTTGAGGGGTAGAGCCTGGGGAGGGCAGGATTTGGGGTGGGGAGGGACCTCAGTAGGGTATAATGCCATAGAATCCACTGCCCAAAGCAGCCATTGTCTCCAGGAGAACTGATCTTGGTCATCTGGACATCAGTTTTAATAGCTGGAGATCTCCAGGTGCCGCCTGGAGGTTGGCTTATGTTAATTTGGGGCTATGTGCCATGTTTTCTGGGTTCCAAGGGTTTGGAACGTGGTTCCATAGCCAATTACACGGTTGCCAACTCTGGGTTGGGAAATACCTGTAGATTTGAGGGGTAGAGCCTGGGGAGGGCAGGATTTGGGGTGGGGAGGGACCTCAGCAGGGTATAATGCCATAGAATCTACTGCCCAAAGCAGTCATTGTCTCCAAGAGAACTGATTTGGGTCATCTGGACATCAGTTTCAATAGCTGAAGCCCTGACTGCTACGTCACATTGGCTGTCATACAGGGGCCATCTCAGCAGGATATAAGGACACAGAGTCCACCATTTTCTCCAGGGGAACTGATCTCTGCCATCTGGAAAGCAGTTGTAATTCTGAGTGATCTTTAGCCCTCACCTGGAGATTTGCAACCATGGTTTCCCCCAACAGACACTAAGGGGAAATTTATTTTACCTCAGAACATCAACAACAAACTGTTTAGAATGTTAGAGGGAAAGGCCAGTGAGTCCGCATATGCAAACGATCTCAGTGTTCTGAGGCAAAGGTGAAGCAGACCACATATGCAACTGACCTCTGTGTTCTGACTGGCTGTGGGGGGGAGAGGAACAGCAAACTGTTTAGAATGTTGGCAAAGCAGCCAGTGGATAGGGAAACCCTCTGAATGACAGATCAGAGCGCAAACTGATTTTGGAGCGTGTTGGAATGTTCAGGGGAGTCCATGACCAAAATAGAATTATATATACCGGAGGATATATATATATTACAGTACAGTACATCTATTGGGGACATTTCTTCTGCCTCTCTGTGCATGCAATGATACATGTAAACCCTTGAATGTAACATAAGAATGCATGTATAAAGAAACATCAAGTGTATACTATACATGGATTGTATTTGCATTTACTGTAACTTGTCAACATGGCTTGTTTGTAACATTATGGGGTAAAGTGCCAAGATGCAAGAAATCCAGGTTCAAGTATTCATTGTGTAAAGGAGTTGAGCCAGGACCCGTGGCCTCAGGCAGGTCACTATTGCTCAGGCTAGTTCAGCTCAGAAAGTTGATGTGGTTCTAAAATGCCTTTCTGAACTCCTTGGAAGAAGGCCAAGATGCAAATGTAATAAACACCTCCCTTGGAGCTTTCTGTGCTACTAGAGACCTCCAGCAGAAAAGGCTGAAGGGGAGGCAGTTTTCTTTTGAGCCACCCGCAATTCTGTTGCCACGGTAACCCACAGTGGTTGCTTCCTTACTGCAAGATGTGCTGTTGGGATCCTTCCACTACACAAAAAGAATAAAGCATGATTCTGTTTGTGAAAGCTGAGAAAGCATCAAAGAGTATTGCTCTTAAAAAAAAAAAGCACAGGTGATTTTTAAGCTGTGATATTTTCTTCATATTATTTCAATTGTCACCGAAACATACTTTTTATTTATTATATTTAGATCTTACTTTTCTTCCATAATGGGATTAAAGGTGGTCTACCTTGGGTTCCTAGGAGAGCTCCCATCCAGGCACTACTATCTAGACCAGCTAAGCTTCAGCAAGGTTGCTGAACTGTGTGTCCTGCTAACATTTTTGTTTTCGGTTTAGAAAAAAATATTACTAAGGGGGACATAATGAAGGTTTATTCAGTTAGGTATGTATGAGAGAGAGAAAATAGATAGAGGTGTTTCACCCTGCCCCATAATACTAGAACTCAGAGGTACCCAATGAAGTTGATGGACAATAGAGTCAGGATGGGCAAAAGGAAATACTTCTTCATGCAACAAATGACTGAGTGACGGCCATGAGCACAGATGACTTTAAAGGGGTATTAGATAGATTCATGAAGGAAAGGTCCTTCAGTGGTTAGTAGCAATTGTGAACAAAGGGAACCTCTACATCTAGAGGTAGCAAATACCAGTGATACGAAACGACATCGGGGTAGGCCTTGGAATCTATGCTGTTTATTGGCCCTCCAGAACAACTGGTTTGTCCCTAGGTGAAACAGGATGTTGGATTAAATGGATCACTGGTCCTACCTAGCAGGATTCTTCTTATGTTCTTACCATACCCTGGGATTAATCCACATGGAATTCTTGCCAAACCATGTTTACAGGTATAATCCTAAACACAGTTGCATCTTTCTATGCGGACTGACTTCAAAAGATTTAGAATGGTGTAACTCTCAATTTAGGATTGCGCTGTTTGACCAAGAACAAAAACAAAAAGCTAACCAATGAAATTTTATATTTAGTCTTAGTTGCCCCTTTTAGGCTGTAGAGTAGTTGTGTTGTCTTTAAATTCCAAGAAAATGTGTAACTTCCATGTAGATTTGTGCCTATTATGTCACCCTTGACATACATTCAGAAAGCCATGTGTTATAAAATTTACAAATACTCCACTGTAAAATTGAATTGGATTTTATTAATGGAAAATGGGACCAGCTTGAAAGGGCAGCATTAGTAGCTTTTAATTCATTGTGGTCAAGTGATAAAATTCTGCAGTTTGGAAGATTAAAGAAATAGGTTTTAGAGCTAGAAATAATTTTAACGAATCTTTATAACACTATAAAGCAAATTATTGTTTTATGCTCCTACTCAGAAATATTCCAGCTGTTTACCCTAAAATAAAACCATTTTGTGGATATTAAAGAACTAACACTGGGAAATCCACCAAATTTGAGTTGACCCGACAATTCCTCTTGCCAGTACAGAGAAAATTCTTACTCTCTTTCATGGAAACAGCTACTATACTAGAGGTTGGTTTACAGAGGTAACGGTTTAGAAGACACAGTGAACAGATCAACTTAATTAAGAGTTATTACATAATTATTCTGTAGAATGTTATAGAACTAATTCTGAAATAACAACTATATCTTATTTTATATGAAGCTGCTATGGAATTCATAAACAAAGGAGAGAGTCCTGTAATAGTTAATTGCACGGAAAGTTTCCTGCTATGCTGAGTCCTCAGTAGTGACTTGGGGTGTATACCAGTGGAATTGCTGCTTGCAAAGACCAAACCTGAGGACAACATAGCAACAATTGTTGTAATTAATTTGTTATGATCTCATGATTGAAATTAGTATATGTACTAGGAAAAAGGCCCGTTGTGGAAATAAATACAACGACCTCTAGAAAGAGGCTCCGGGCAGGTGTCCCGGTCTTGGACACTCAGTGTCAATTTGCTGTGGTGACCTCAGCGGGGTATAATGACACTGAGTCCACCATTTTCTCCAGAGGAACTGATCTCTGCTACCTAAAGAACAGTTGTGATTTTGAGTGATCTCCAGCCCTCACCTGGAGATTGGCAACAATGGTTCCCCAGAAGGGAATGGTTGGTTTGGACAGTGGAGTTTATGCCTTTGTACCTGTCCAAGGTGCCATGCCTCCTGAAACCTCACCCTCTCCAGGCTCCATCCCTCACCTCTCCAAGAATTTCCTACCTGGAGTTGGCAACCCTATCTCCTTCCCAGCCAACCATCAACTTACCTTTATTTCCCCCTCACTCTTCAGCTTTCCACCCCCCCCACACCTGCAGCCTCTCCCGTGCTCTGAAGCCCTGACTGCTACATCACATTGGCTGTCATACGGGGGCCACCTCAGCAGCATATAAGCATACAGAGCCTCCCATTTTCTCCAGGGGAACTGATCTCTGCCATCTGGAAAGCAGTTGTAATTCTGAGTTATCTCCAGCCCTCACATGGAGATTGGACACATTTTACCTCAGAACAGCAAACTGTTTAGAATGTTAGAGGCAAAAGCCAATCAAGTCGCATATGCAAATAACCTCTGTGTTCCGAGGCAAAGGCCAATGAGGCTGCATATGGAAATAACCTCTGTGTTCTGACTGGCTGGGGGGGCGGGGGAGGAACAGAAAACTGTTTAGAATGTTGGAGGCGAGACTCAAGCAATGCAGCCAGTGGATAGGGACAGATTCTGAGTGACACACCAGGGTGCCAACCAATTCCGGAGCGTGTGGAATGTTCTAGAGAAGTGCCACCACCAGTTGCCTTTTATATATAAGGGAGATATGATCTTCAGCTACTATTGTGAATGTATAGTAGGATCTAGCATTGTGGACAATGACATCTGCCAAGTTCTTGCTCAAAAGAAAGCATATCTGTCTGAATGTATTATCCCCTTCACCCCAGAGAAATGAGTGGCCTCTCTTTTCCCTCTTCTCTTCCTCCCTGCAGATTATGATCCAGTGGGTGGCTTTCAGTGCACCCATAGACTTGAGCAAGCCCAATGTGTTTTTTCCCCTTTAAACAGCAGGCCCACATTCCATATTTGTTTGTTTGTTTAAACATTTACACCCTAATTTTATGTCCTCATTAGGGCCACCAAGGCAGCTAACATACATGATAAAATCACATCTTAAAAACCATTGAAAGCCAACAACAACAACAATAATAATAAAAACAGGGATGCCAGCCTTCAGATGGGAACTGGGATTCCCCGGAACAACAGCTCTACAGAGATAAGTTCGAACTAGAGATAAATTCCCTTGGAGAAAACAGATGTGCTGGAGGGTGGACTCTATGGCATTGTACCCCACTGAGGTCTGCCCCCAAATCTCTAGGAGTTTCCCAGGATGGATCTGGCAACCATCCCCCCCATCCTACCCAACACATCTTTAAAACAATTACAACAAAAGCTAAAATACCTGTAGAAAAACACAAAAAGAGTTAAAATGTAGGGCAAGGAGGAGGAATCACTGAGGGAATACCAAACCAAACAAAAACGTTTTCACTCTCTGGAGGTAGAAACAGAAGAGGACATATGACTCTCCATGGGGAGAGAGTTCCAGATCTTTGGTGCCACAACTGAGAAAGCCCTTTCCTGGGTTATCACCCACCTAATCTCAGAAGGCAGGGACACCAAAAGCAGGGACTTTGAAGATGACCACTATCGTCAGGTGAGTTTGCGTGGGATTAGGAGCACTTGTAGGTATGTAGGTTTCAAGCCACATAGGGCTTTAAAGGTCGACACCAGCACCTTGAATTGTGCCTGGAAACAGACAGGGAGCCAATGTAGATAAACGAGGATTGAAGTGACGTTGTCCCTATGAACCACTCCAGTCAACATCCTGGCAGTAGCATTCTGCACCAATTGAAGTTTCCAAACACTTCTCAAGGGCAGCCCTACGTAGAACAAATTGAAGGTAATCTAATCTAGATTTAACCAGGGCATGTGCCACGGTGGCCAGATCTCTTCTGCCTAGGAAAGGCCACAGCTGGCTAATGACTCAAAGTTGGTAAAAGGCACTCCTGACCATAGCTGCCACCTGCCTGTCCAGCAGCTGGCCTGGGTCCAAGGGCACTGTCAAACTATGGACCTGTTCCTTCAAGGGGCCTGCAATACCACAGCTTACTTTGAATAGTCTCTTACATTTCCAAGATGGGATTTCTTTATTTAAGTATTGCTATCCTGCTTTCCTCCCCACTGAGGAGTCAAAGTGACTTGGAGTGGGGGAACACACAAATCCCCCCCAAAAAGTCCACCAACAAAGTTTAATTCTGGCTATAAGCTTTCATTTACATGCACACATCTTCAGATACATCACATACCTGAAGACTATTTCATGGACAAAAAAGCTTATATCCAGAATTAAACTATGCCAGCGTTCACATGCGTGAGATAATGTGGGGAGGGAAGTGAGGCTATTTGCTCAGCAGGAATTTGACCTGAGCAGGAATTTGACCCACATTTGCGCGATCACACAGTCCCTGGGAGCTGCGGGGGCAGCCCGCCACTGCGTGATCAGACGCAACTGCGGGTGAGTTGGGGGGGTTTCTTTGGCTGCGTATTTCCAGTGTGCTTCGACAAGGGATCAATGCTTTGTATCTCCACATCATGTTCCCTATGCAGTGTGCGATTATGAGCATACCGAAACGGGGGGAAAAACAATGGCATGGAGTCAGGATGGCCAGATCAGACCATCCTGACACCATGAGAGCGCGCTGGCATGATCACACAGGGGAAAGTCAATTCTTGGCCCGTAGCAAACCCATTTCCTATTGGACTTTCCCCGGTGTCTTTTTATTCTGCACCTGCAGCAGAGCAATACAGGTTTCCAATGGGAGCAGGTCTCTTGGCAGACGTTGGCATCTGATCGCGCCCTTAAAATCCACCTGGCATTTGCGCCTATGGCGTGGCTAATTCTGCGTGTGATTGCGACCTTTGTTGGTCTTAATGGTGCCTCTCTGAAGTCCTGACTGTTTTGAGAGGGGGCATGCTCTCCTGAAGGAAGTTCCAGCTGGTTTTGCTGCTGTATTTTTTTTTAATCTCGATGAATCATCTTTTGAGTCGAAGAAAATACTGGAAGCAGAGAGGACTTCAGACTGTTGGCTACTGAACAGCAAGACATCTCCTAAACTAATTTTTGAAGTATCATAATTGATCACCCAAGCTGGGCTTTGGCTGGTTTTGCTTTAGACTTGTAAATGTTAGGCATGGTGATAGCAATGCAGAAACAACTCTGAGCATGATAACACTATTTGCTATAGCACAGAACAGCTTCCTCACTGACCACATTCATAACTGGGTTGAAAGAAACAGCATTAGTGAGGGAGTAAGTAAGAATCATATTTGTTTGAAGCTCCTTGTCCAGCATGGCAAATTTAGAGATGACTTCAACAGTTCCAGTCATCGAATCAACACAACCACAATAGGCTGTGGTACAAGCCAAAGGTGGCTGGGTGGAGGGAGAGAAGTGCCATTGTAAAAGTGAATACAGCTGCTTCGATAATAGGACTAATTGCATATTGCATTGCAAAGCTAAATTACTAGTGAAAACAATTGTAAAACCGACAGACAGCGGAACATAACTCACCGAGGAATTGCTGCCAATTCGGCAAATTCGCATTGGCCAGGATTCAATAGCCCACACCTGCATTTTCTGAATGGTAAATATATAATAAGGCATAATTACTAGAAAAATATGCAGCACTTCAAATGTGACAACACACTTCTTGTTTATTGGGATAGTGAATAGTATGTAATAAGTTTGACCTGCACTACTTCGGAGCCACCTGGGGTCAAAACTGATGGAGCAGGAAACTGAAAGGTTTAATCCATGCAACTGGGCTGTTTCCCCCCCTGCAGTATAACTGAGTACTGCTGGAGAACAGAACGTTGGAGTGATGAAAAGTTCCTCTTGCTACTAAATCTTGGGGAATTGCAAAGGAAGACGGCATGCACAATTATCACTATTTTAAAAAATCATATATTTATAGCTCAGCTTAAATATTCAAGCTGTAGTGAGTTAGGATGTCTCCGATGACCTTATTTAAGCTAATAGCTACCACAGTAAAAAAAAACACATGGAGACAAGAAACTTCAACTCTTCTTGCTGCCATTTCCCTAACATCTTTTACCATACAAATTGTAAAGTTTGATTACAACTAACCTTTATATATTAGCTCAAAGTTTCTCATAGATTCCTAATTCTTGCTACAGCTTTGCATTTATAGTCTTAATTAGACTTCATCTACATGACAGAATCTACACCATGTTAGCTATAGACCTGGTTGAAGGAGAAATCATACATTCCCAGTCAACATACACTGTCATCGTATGCAGTGTTACACCTTTCTAAGTCTATTGTCTTCAATGAGTTTGGAAGGGTGGAGCTCTGCTTAGGATGACACAGATAGTATCCTGACATTGGTCCTTCTCATTATTGCTGCTGCTTGTACCATTACAGATGCTCCAACTAGTTAATCCCAAAATGTGTTGTAGCTCAACTGGCATGCCTTAAAGGTAAAGGTTCCCTTGCTCGAAAGCCAGTCGAATCCGACTCTAGGGTTGCGGTGCTCATCTCCGTTTCAAAGCCAAAGAGCCAGCGCTGTCTGAAGACATTTCCGTGGTCATGTGGCCGGCATGACTAAACACCAAGGCACACGGAACGCTGTTACCTTCCCACTGAAGTGGTACCTATTTATCTACTTGCAATTTCTTGCTTTCGAACTGCTAGGTTGGCAGGAGCTGGAACTATAGATGGGAGCTCACTCCGTCATGCTGCACACTCGGGTCTCGAACTGCTGAACTACCGACCTTCCACAGCCTGCAGTTCAGCGTCTTAACCACTTGGGTCACTGCAGCTCCTTACAATGTGCTTTATATATACCAGGATGTTAGGGGCAGGGGTAAATCTTCTGCAAGTGCATACAGAAGGCCCCTTTAAGAAGCTGCAGTATACAAATAGTTTCCCGTTGCTCTGCGGTATCCTTATACCTGTGGTGCCAAAGAATGTTGGAATGTCTGGTTTTTACAGGGAGCCTGTATAAATTACTTTAAACTGTTGTACCCTGCTTAGATCACTTCAATGTACTTTTCAACTGTGTCAAGTGGGTACAGAAGACACCTGAATAAAGAAGCTCTGGCACATATGCATGCCTTCTGTGCTCTTCTTAGCCCTATTAAACTTTAGCTTTCACTTTTGGCCTTTCTACAGCTTATCACTGTACCTCGCCATGTGACATCCCTGGGGTGTGTGTGTGTTGTTAGAGCTGAGATGCCCCCATGACAGCCAATGTGAGGTAGCAGTCAGGGCTTCAGAGCACAGTAGAGCCTGCAGGTGTGTGTGTGGGGGAGACGGAAAGCTGAAGAGTGAGGGGCAGATAATGGTAGGTTGATGCTTGGCTGGGAAGGAGATAGAGTTGCCAGCTCCAGGTTGGGAAATTCCTGGAGATTTGAGGGGTGGAGCCTGGAGAGGGTGAAGTTTGAGGAGGGGTGAGACCTCAGACAGGTACAGTGCCATAGACTTCACCCTGCAAACCAGCCATTCCCTGATGGGGAACCACTGTTGCTAATCTCCAGGTAGGGGCTGGAGATCACTCAGGATTACAACTGCTCTCTAGGAGGGAGGGGAGGAGATAGAAAGCTGAAGTCAAGAGGGGCAGATAAATGTAGGTTGATGGTTGGCTGGGAGACAGATAGGGTTGCCAACTGCTCTTCTGGTAGCAGAGATTAGTTCCTCTAGAGAAAATGGTGGACTCTGTGTCATTATACCCTGCTGAGGTCGCCACAGCAAATTGATGATGAGTGCAAAAGGCCTTGGCACTCTCCCAGAGTCTCTTTCTAGAGCTTGTTGTATTTTTTTCCACAACAGGCCTTATTCCTAGTATTTTATAAATAAATAAAAAATCAGTCTCATCTGAGGAGGTTAGTGCAGCAACTGCACAGCTCCTTTGCAGCCAAGACTTGTGAGTGCCTGATCATAGTCCAGCTCACTTAGGGCTTTAAAAATCAAAATCAAGGGACTTTTGCAATAGTATCCATGAAAAACAAAGACATATTTGCAATTTTCATATGATTTGTTTACTGTTTCATGGACAATTCTCCATGGAATAAAAATGCAGCTTAGCTCTAATGGTGTTTTTAAACTGTAGAACTGCTCTTAGACACAACTTTAAATTTTAAAGAAAATTGGGGTGTTGAAGGAAAACTCACCTTTCCTCAGTATGCTCTGCCTATTGAAGCATACTTCTCCCTGACCAGATTCCAATATGGGAAGTCAGCTGGACTGAGAGCAAAGTGCTGAAAGAAGAAAAGAGATTGGATTTATACCCTGTCCTTCACTACTCAAAAGAGTCTCAGAGCAGTTTACAAACTCCTTTCCCTTCACCTCCCCAAAACAGACACCCTGTGAGGTAGGTGGGGCTAAGAAAGCTCTGACAAAAACTGTTCTTTTTCAAGAACAGCTCTGACGGAACTATGTTTTGCCCAAGATCATCCAGCAGGTGCAAATGGAGTGGGGAATCAAACCCGGTTCTCCCAGATTACAGTCCACGCACTTAACCACTACTCCAAATAAAGTGCAACAAAAAAGTAGTGAGAAGGTGAGGAATTTAGTTTCCCTCATCTGCACACTCCATCGGGGGGGGGGGGGGGGGGGTGGAACAAACCAACAGACTGCCAACCCACTGCTTGAAGATCGCAGGATAGTAGAGAAAAGGTCACCAAAATCATTTCATATTTCCCGGTGCTCAGGGGAGATTTTAATTGCAAATTCAGTTTGCAAGAGCTGAGCAAGGCTGTTTTGGAGGGCATTAATTCATAGGGTCACAATAAGTCAGAGGCAAATTGATGACATATATCACACACATACATAACTGGGATTCCTTCTCCTAGGTACCTGAAATGTGACAGGGAGGATCCCTTAGGTGAGGGGTAAAATCCTCAAGAATTTTGTTCCAAACACTAGGAGGGATTTGTATCCAGAAATGTATTTCTTGATGATTTTCTAAAATGATTAGTTTTATTTTTAGTATCGAAAGAAGTGACTAAAGTTTTTAAAAATGACAATCTGAATCCACTTCTGACTTTTTTTTTCCGCTCAGCCATATTATGTAGGCAGTGGGACATTCTAAAAATTCAGCATGACCAGTATGACCGTTGGTGCTGTGCAAAGACTCATGGACCCCCTTCTCACACAAGGTCCCTCATACTTCTCACTCACCTTTTTTATCTACCATTGGAAAGAATGTGAAAACAAAAGATGCCCCAGTTCACTAAACACCACTACATTTCTGAGGTGATTTTTTTTTTTGTTAAGGCAAACAAAGTGAAAATAAATATTGTTCCCTCTGGAGCCTGAATCCTGTTTCTGCAAACTCAGGTGTTAAGTGGTTGGTGTGTTCAGCTGAGTGCAAACCCGAAACATTTGTCTTACTGTTTTCCATTTTAATCAACACATGTTAAACATTAATACCTTTCCTGTATGTGTTAACTGTTAGAATCACCCTGCTGTTATATATGCATGCATTTAAAAGCCCTTCTTCTCTGGAAAAATGTTAAGGGTTTAAGTGTAAAACATTAAGAAAGTAAGTAGTTCTGCCAAGGTTTGGAAGGTATTCAGAAAGTCATGTTATCAGCTTCAAGTTGGCAGAGTAGGGGAAATACTTAAGAGTTCACTGCCAGCCAGTGCTAACAAACAACCTTTTATGCCTGGCCCACATCAAGTCCTCTTTGCTGAATAATTTTGTTCATCGAGCAATATTTTAGTAAGCTGTTGAGTTAACCACTGTAACTGAAGGGACCAAGGGCTGCTCTTTCTCAATGTTTCACGGGAGCCAAATAATGTTTAAGTTAAGCAACTGTGATTATTCTAGGCAGAGATTTCCTTCATTTAATCCCCTCATAACCCAAAAACGCAAGTGACATTACCACTCATTTAAGAAAACTAATGAATTTCCAAAGGAAATTAGAGAATGAGCACTAAAGTATTTGGATTATGAGATTAATTCTGCAGGCCCGTTTGCACTTGAGGGAAAAGTGCGGTGAAAGTAAGCCATGCTGGCAAAGCTTCACCTGGCTGACACTGCTTTCCGTGTTCCTGCTGTTGCTGAGGCTGTTGGTTCAGTTTCTCCACCTCATTCCCAGAATTCTTTGCTCTTTGAATGAAAATGCCTCTCTGTGTGTTTCTACCACCTTACCTTGACACAGGAGTGACAAACACCAGAGGGAATTCCTGTCAGCTTTGTGGAGAAGGGGGCTATGTACCTACCAATTTTAACTTCTACCAACTGTTCCTCAGTAAGCAGCTGTTTGCATAATTATATTTGAGGTAAAAAGTAACTTTCCAGTAACTTTTCCTCCTTTATTATGTGAAGTGGAGTTTATTAAAGCTTACAAGCATGTATACATACCATGTGGTATGAATGCAACTTGCTATGCCTTGACAAGACATGTCTTGCCATATTAGCATGTAGTAACTATTTCAGCTTTAATTTGAGAAGATGCTTACTTTGCATCAAGTTTTTCCTCTCAAAAGTATTTGTGAATTGGTCATGAGGCAATAACAAGGGGATCCTGAGAGATTATTCTTTTCCTTAAGAGGCCTATTTAGGCTACCTCAATGTACAGAAACGCAGATAGATATAAGTATGAATCAAAAAGGTAAGGAGAATCCACTCTTTTACCTCTCTTTAACCAACTGTTTGAAAATAAGTCATTTGTTTGGTCACTGTGATGCCCCTTTCCATTTACCCGGAGTGCCTACGACCCACTATAACCGTGCTTTCTCTGGTTCAGGATTATCAATAAGTCAGGAGATCACATTCACCACCCTTCTCATCTCTTCTAAAATATAGAGAGAGCCATAACCATTTCACAACTCAGGTCCTCTCTCTCATGCAGAGAGACATCAGCAGACAGGGTAGCCCAGCCCCCTTTTATAGCAAGCCCTCACTCACACAGAGCTATTGGGGTTGGGGGCTCAAACACTGTTCCATTCACAGGCTACCAGCTTTTATTCATATCCTAAACATGTATATAGACCGAGATATTAACATGCATGTGTGTGTGTTCCTTTCCCTGAGACACAAAGCCCACAGGGTTAAACAAATCAAGAAGTTAACTTTTAATTATGGTATGAACATAATACCAAAGAAAAGTAGATGTTATGTTTTGCATCTGCTGAATTTTTGAACTGAGGTCCTATTTCCGCAATTGGGATCCTTTGTTACAAAATGACTATTTTCAGCCAGTTCTAAGCAGCTCTTCTCCACAGTTTCACTTAGGGTGTGGGCACACAGCAAGCTTACCGCAATTTGTTCCCACTGTAGATTTGATTGGGGATATTTTTAGTGGGTTCAGATGATCACACTTCCCTTGCCCAACTGCTTCCTTTGCGCGGCAATGCTTCAGGCACAGTCCAGACAGCCACGCTGCCACAATTTGTTTTTTAAAAAAATCTTTGCGCATGTGCATATGCGCGGCACATTTTTAAAAAAATATCTTTGCGCATGAACAAACCACGGCTCCGGCTTGGATGCAGCATTTTATTCCCGAACAGCGAACAAAATGTGCAACCAAGCGCTGGTCTATGTGCACTTCAGCGTTCATGTATTTAATATATTCAGCGCAGATTGGTCATGTGCACAACGGTGAAAGCCGGGGGGGGGGGAACCTACCGCAAGAAGGACATACAGATGACTTAATCACATTCATAGCAAGAGATGGCTGTCCAGATAGGAGAAACTGTGGACTCACAGCGCCAGAAGTAGGAAAGTACTCAATTTTCCCAGTGTCAGAAAACACGCTAGAAAACCGGGAGGATTGCGGGGGTGAATCCACTTTGATACAGGACACAGAATCGACTGTCTGATCAGCTCTTTTATATGTGATAGCAAACAGTTGTGAAACCCAATCAAAATGACCGTGTGTGACCACGACCTAAGTCAAATATGCTCTTTTTCCTCTCGACTCCATTGCTATCAACTCCCAACTTCTGTTTCCCAACTGTCTCTCTCAAATGTTCCATAAGCTCTCATTGGTTGTTCATAGGGAGAGGCGGAACCTATCTTGTCTGTTACACTCACTTATGGTGAGTGTGATTCATTTTAGGCCACAAATAAATAGCCCAAGGGTTCCCTGGCCAAGTTTCAGGTTGAACTACTACAACAATACATAGAACTGATTTTGAAGTTGGTTTAGAAACATTGGTACAAAACATAGTGGCTTGGGTACTGCAATCTTTATATCAACCCAGTTCTCTCTCCATTGTACTGGCTTCTGGTTGGTTTTTGGTTGTGTCAAACATGTTCTGATGTTCTGAATCGATGCTTGGCCAGTAATGGGCTGGATTGGGGTGAACAAGCTGAAACGGGTTAGTAGAAAGGCAGACCGGGGGCTTCAGATCTGCCCTGTCTTAGATGGGGTTATACAACCCTTGAAAAGCCAAGTTCACAGCTTTGCTGCTTGACCCAGCAATCACCTTAGAAAACCAGGTGGCTGCTGGGACTCAGAGTGTGTTTGCCCAGCTTCAGCTGGTGCATCAACTGCATCCATTCCTGGGTCAGTTAGATCTAGCCACAGTGATCAATGCTTTAATTACATCTAGGCTGGGCTATAGCAATGCTGTCTACTTGGGGCTATCCTTGAAGAGGGCAGAAGCTGCAGCTAGTGCAGAATGCTGTGGCTAGATTGCTGGTTGGGGCCAACTATCAGGAGCATATGTCTCCAACACTACAGGAATTACACTGGCTACTGATCTGCTCCCAACCCCAATTCAAGTTGTTGGTTTTGTACTTTAAAGCTCTACACGAAGGACCATCTTCTCATGTACATTCCTGCCCAGAATTAAGATCACAGGGAAATTAAAGATGCTCATTTGGTGGGTACACGAAACAGGGACTTTTTCGTGGGAGCACCACAATGATGGAAGAACTTCCACTGGAAGGTGCTCCTGGACCCTTCATTATCGATCCTTAAGAAGCAGTTGACAACATATCTTCATCAGGTGTGTTTTACTCACAATTTGAGCCTTCAATTCAGCCATTTGCAGCTCTGCAGCTGTATTTGATGGGTTTCAATTTTTATGCCTTGTGGCCTGCACAGTAGGGGAAATCAATTTTTCACCTGGGTCATGGTTGGGTCAGGTCCTTCTGGTACACAGAAAACTCCATTTGCCCCCTGTTGGTACATTCACTGTACGAAAGCATTGTTTCAAATGATTTGCAAACTACCTGCTATTAGTTGCTGTGCAGTTGTTCGGATCTACTGCAAGATCCGTCACCTGCTTTTAGAGTCTTGAGACACATCCATGAGGTTCTTGTAAACCTCGAGACACTTATCTTTAACATTAACCTCATTGAGAGACTATTAAAAGAATTTGCAAGTTAGTTTTTAACCAAGATATTTTACCCAGTGATATTCAGTGGAATGATTATGCTATGGTTTGGGAAATAAATCCTGTAAAAGAATGACTGGCTGGGCATGTTTCAATAAGATATTGATATTTTATCTGCACTTGTGATATTTTATTTCTGTGTATTATACTTGTAAAGTATAGTAGATAGGTCATTTACTGCCTGGGACTTGGGCCAATAGCTTCTACTGGTGCCCCCCACCACCACCATGCACAGGGTGATGGCCACCCCTCGCTTGATGCTGCTGGGAGGGCCAAGTATAGCAGTGATTTTGAGGCCCTGTCCTGGAGTTTTGCTGAAGGCCCCAAGAGCATTCAGCAACAAGTTAAAACCAATGTGCAATTAAAAAAACCCCACTGTTAAAACCCAATACACACAGTTTAAAACATAGCCAAATCAGTGAGTGTGGTCTTCCTGTGGGAATCCATGTCATCCAAGATTCAGTTGCCACGGACTCACAGCAGGGCCATTTCAGCTCATGCTTCTAAATCACAGAGCTCTCTCTGCAGGAGGTATGATTGGGGACATGATAATTTTACAGGCCTTCCAGCATAGGTGGAAGATGTTTTTACTCCACAGGGCCTTTAAATAAAGTTGTTGCTCTCCCTGAGATTTTAAGATTATTGAGTTTTATGGTGTTTTAGTTCATGAGCGTTGATCGGTAGCTGCCTTGAAAGAAAAAAGGCAGCATAACAATTAATTGAAAAGAAATGAGATGGCCTATGGATAATTGCTTGGGAGCTAGTAACCTTTCAGGATCTACTTCCAATCTGCTTCACTCAAGTCTGTTGCAGTGAGTACAGCAGGATGGCAACAGAGCAGGTGTGATTGATGAAGTAAGTCATGAGTCTAAATGAGAATCCTCTTTGGAGTTGTTCATCCATGTACTGCGATAAAGCAATGAAGATACTTAGGGAGGCGTTTTCTTTCAATAGCTGCCTGCGGCTGTCAAATTCCATTCCTCAAGGGAATCATCAAAGCCCAAGCCAGGACTGATTTCACAGAAACTGCTCAAGCTAACTATTGTATGGAGAAGGGGTGGTCTTAAAAAAAGTTTTGCTTGACTGATTATGTATCTCTTGCTTTGAATAGCTGCTATAATGATCATAACCTTGAGCATTTATATTGTGCTTTTAAAAGAATTCTATTCAGTTTGCTGCGGTGGCTCAAGTGGTTAAGACGCTGAACTGCAGGCTGTGGAAGGTCAGTAGTTCAGCAGTTCGAGATGGGGTGAGCTCCTGTCTCTAGTTCCAGCTCCTGCCAACCTAGCAGTTCGAAAGCAAGAAATTGCAAGTAGATAAATAGGTACCACTTTGGTGGGAAGGTAACAGCGTTCTGTGCGCCTTGGTGTTTAGTCATGCCAGCCACATGACCACAGAAACGTCTTCGGACAGCGTCGGCTCGTCGGCTTTGAAACGGAGATGAGCACCGCAACCCTAGAGTCGGACTCGACTGGCTTTCGAGCAAGGGAACCTTTACCTTTACCTTTAATCCTGACAACAACCCTGTGTGATAGTCCACATAGTCTTCCCATGGTCCAGGGAGTAGTTCTGGGCATGCTTTGTCCTGCTCAAGGCTACCCAATGAGTTCATGCAATGTCGTGCAACATAGTGGCTCAGACAATGAGCTTTGGTCTTGGATGTCCCTAGTACAAATCTTGCCTCTACCACAAACTCAATCTTAAACAAGTTGTTACGTTTCAGCCCCCAGCCTGCAATACGGAGACAGTAATATCAGCTTACACTGTAGAGTTGTTATAAGAGTTACAAGCAGGGGTCATTTCCTGCGGGAGCATACAAGAGCGGAGCTCCGGCTGTAAGGAGCCCAGGGGGCGGGCACACGCAACAAGCCCCGCCCCCTGCTCCCAGCAGCCCTCAGTCAGGCCACAAGGAGCAAGAAGCAGCCAGGTAAGTTGCAGAGCCCCCCCCCCAGCCCGCCTTCAGGTACAAGCTCTCCCTCCTCTGTCAGGGCAGATCTGCGCGTCCCCCCCAATAGCTAGCAATCCAAAACAGTCCAGTGGAGCCTGAGTGGTGGGTGTTGCCTTCTGACACACTTCCGGTGATGTCAGGGGGTGTGGCATATGCAAATAAGTAATATTAATAAGTTATGCTAATAAGCTCCTGAACCTCTTTTTCTACGAAATGACTCCTGCTTACAAGCATGGTGGGGAGAGAAGGCAACCTGGTTGAACCTGATCTTGTCAGATCTCAGAAGCTCAGCAAGATTGGTTCTTGGAAAGGAGACTCTGCAGAGCAGGGCAATGGCAAACCATCTATGCCTCTTGGTTGCCTTGAAATCCCCTTGCTGGGGCCACCACGACTCAGCTGTGACCTGGCAGCACTTTAAACACACACAATATACATGGTGAGATTTCAAGATTGAAAATGCCATATTAAGTATTATTATTATGTGACATTTGAACAAGGACGTATCAGATCCAGCTCTTGATCCTGCTGTTTACCAGCTGTGCACAGAAGGACATTTTGAGATGGGGGACATTAGGTATTCAAATTTTTAAAATACATTTAGGACTCAGGGGTAAATCAGATGCCTCAGATCCAAGTGAGCAACTGGACCCAGAGATAAACTTACTGCACTCCATTCAGAAGCAGAAACAGCTTCCCAGACTTAAAAGACAGGGTTCCTTCCGGCTATAAAATGCCATGAATTCAAGAAGAAACTCTATCTTTCATACATTTTGCCATCTTCTTTGGACTGCAAAGCATTCTCAAATAAAGTCAATAAACCAAGAACAGATGTCTCTACTGTGGCAAAGTGAGAGGGTGTCACTGAGGCTGCTGAAATTACTGACGCCTTGAAATTTCTTAAAAATAAAATAACACCTTGGAATGCGGACTATACTGCCAGTGTCTGGAAATTCTTAGCCCTACCGTGCAAAGCATGGTCCTGCTTGGAAAAACTGAAACAGTGAAAAAAATGACTGCCTTGGTCAGGATTTCATGGTCTTGTCTCACCACTGAAGGGGTAAAGCAGGAGTGGTAAAAATAAGTGGCTGAGAGCTATGTGGCTCTCATGTGTAACTTCCGGGCAGTTTAAGACATTCAGCAGCAGGAAGCAAAGGTGAGTGCTCAGGGATGGTCTAAGTACAAAAAGAGACATACCCCACCCTCTCCCTTTCTTTTCTTCACTTACTAACTCCCAAAAACTCAATGCAGGGGAATTTCTTAGCATCAGCTCTATCTTCCAGAAGGCCAAGGGTGAAAAAGAGGTATTGTGGGAAGGACAAGCAATGAAATGAACTGGCTATACGCAAAGGCTCTTCAATGGAAGACTCACTATTCAGAAAAGCCTTGTGGGTGTCAGGCACATGAAGATCTTTATATCTTCATGCTTAGCTATATCTAGATTATGAATGCTGAGGATCTGTCAGAGATGTGATCACCAATCAAACATTGTGAGCAAACTCCTCATTTTTCACATGAATTGAGCCCTGATTGGATTGCCTTGCCTTGATGCAGTTGCCTAACGTTGGTCTTGAATACAATACCAAGCATCTTTACACCTGCACAGTAGCCACTTGTACTACAAGATTGTGGGTGGGTCATGGCTTGGTAAATAAGCTATATGGTAACTTAAGCTATATGTGGCCATTTCTATACCTACAAAATTGGCAAACTAAATTTTCTTGATCACTGGAGAAGAGTGACGCATTCTTCAGAGCTAAGGTCATTTTATTAAAGAGGTCTGCTGTTAGAAAATGGGAATCACCGTAGTCTGATTAGGTTTTGTGCCAGTGCAGACTGGTGCATTGTTTAAATGATCTGCCATTGATACACTGCCAGCAAAAAAACACATGTGCACACTTATTTCAGTGCACAAATTTATCTCAGTCTCAGCAGTTCTGTTGTCCTTGCTTTGAGTTTTCTAGCAATACTGCAAAACACCTGAAGAAAAGGAGCTTTAAGTCTTGAAAGCTTATACCCCCAAAACCTTGTTGGACTCTGAGGGGCTGCTAGAGTCGAATTTAACTGTTTTATTGCAGACCAACACAGCTACCCTCTGAAATTGACTGCAAAACACATGCTTAAAAAGTCTAAACATGTGTTGATGAATGGGGGGGACGATGCCCGTATGGCACTACATATGCACATATTTATCTGAATTCAAACAGCTCTGAAGCCATTAATGAATATTAAGAGCCATAAGTGTTGCAGAAGCACCAACTATTAGTTAAGCCCCATCACAAAATCTGCAGTGCTTTGGTTTTAAAATGTGCCTTGGGGATGTACCTCTTGGGGATGGTGGATCCCTTGCCAGGGATGGCTAGAGGCAGTTGGGGCAAAGCAATATGTCATCGCACATCTTTTTTTCATGATTAAATGCCATCAAGCTACTCGGCCACAGATGAACAGGGCACTGAATGTTCAGTTCCAGTTATAATAATCTGCAAGCATGTCAAGAGCTGAACTGTCAAGTAATTGGTGCCTTACATGAAGATAGATTCATGAGGGGTAGCCATGTTGGTCTGAAGCAATGGAACGGAGGTTGAGTCCAGTGACAACTTTAAGACCAGCAAAGTTTCATTCTGGGTGTAAGCTTTCATGTGCATGCACACTTCATCAGATTCATTAGATAAATCATTTTAATGCTACTTGTTTTTCCTGTATATGTACAGACCACTTTGCAGCAGAACCTAGAATGAAGACATGAACATCAAGGTGAAACCAGGTTTTATTAATGGCTGATCTACATCAACAAAGATCTTAGCACTAACTTTTGAGGGGAGGATGCAGGCAACAAGCAACCTACCACAGCTAGCAGCTGTTTTGGACAAACTCACCCTGGCTTCAGACATGACCATTAGTGCTGTTGGTTTCATGTATCCTAGTCATATATCCTAGTGCCAAGAAGTATTAAGGCTCATCTCCTCTCATGTGAACCCCATGTCACACCTATTGGTTCAGTTTCTAAAATCATGTTACTTATGTGACTTCAAATAAGTTTTCCAATGGAGCCAATAGCTAAGGAGGAGAAAACAGCATGGAAGGGAAGGCAGCCACTGTGACTATATGGCCATGTCTGAGACAACCCACATTTTGGTGGACTGTAAAACCCATGTGGTAGGATCCACAGTTCCACACCATAAGAATCATCATCAAGTTAGTGATCTGAATATTTATTCAGGGTGGAGACAATACAGACATTTGGGGATGAGCAATTTTCTTTCATTTGCTAGAGTTTTCTTTCTTCAAAGAAAAGAATTTAAATACGGACTTGACATGATTATGCCAGGCGTATTTTTCAAACAGGGAGTCGAATGGTCTGCTTTTTACAGCACAAGATGGGTGCAAGTAGAGGTTCTAAATCCTCACGGGCTCTCAGCTTACTTCCTCAGTCTCTGCATGAATACTTTACTACTCAGCCAAGCTTCCTGTGGTAAGGTAGCTATAAGATGTAAGTGACAGGTGCAATCTGGGTTCAGTTTCTCACACATTTTTCATTTTAAAAAACCCTCTCCCTTTGGATCTCTTGCTTTCACATCCAGACTTGTCCTTGTGTTCACAATTTAATTTTGACAAGAATGGTGGCACAGGCTCATGGAATATTTTTTATGGTTAATGAAAGTGAAGGCAAAGCAGCCCATATATGCTTTCAGGTTTTGGCAGTCTCAATGTCTTCCTTTGTGGCCTTTGGAAGTCACTCACCTCTCTAGGGTCCCATATACCCTCAATGACACTATTTTTAGACCTGCTTATTATCTACTTCCAGATGCAGTTGTGAAGACTCAGCAGTTATAGGACTGCAAATGTCTGAGACCTGGGACTGAAGCTTCCCCCCTTCAAGCAATCCCCATTTCTGTGTTGGTTTAGGACTCTTGTACTTCTTTTTGTTCCAAAAGACCAGAAATAGGTTTTGCTTGGACTTTCTGCAAGAAGGGTGTTTTGTTTAAAAATAGTGACACAAATGGCATGTCATCCATTTCCAGGACAGGAGCCAGAATCCCTGGCGTCCACCACATTAGAATCTCATAGGGTACCTCTGGCCTTTTGTATCAATAACAAATTTCAATGAAATGATGGTTGAACCTTTGGCCATATTTTCATTTGTAAGAAAAAAGAAATTTGGTTTGAAAAATTCTGAAGGGGATGTTCAGTGCTTCATAACACTTTTCACTGGGTTTTATATGTAATAACCTTGGCTGATAGCTAAATGGAAGATATAGCTATAGAATGTGAGCATTTGAAATAGCAAAATATATTTCTGCTCCATGGACCATTCTAAGGATACTCAAATTCTCTGCTCCCAAGAATACAGAAGATAGGCACTAAATAAACTAAACTAAATGGTGGTCTGGATCCTAACTACCATGAACAGAGTTTTATGCATGAAATCAGGACTGCCTCTTCCTGCTTTTGTGATCCTGAAAAGCCAAGGCAATGGCAAATGCCTGCCCACTGACTGGCAGGGTCAGACCTCTTTTAACTTCTTCAAGTCTTCACACCCATGGCCTTGAGAACCTTGGAGTCAGACTCTGGATTAATGGCTTCTACCACCATCACTGAGAGGAGGGAGATCAAGTCCTTAGAACATAAGAAGAGCCCTATTTGATTGCACCACTGGTCAATGTAGTCCAGCAACCTGTTCCACACAGCAGCCAACCAGTTAACCTGGAGGGCCAACAAACAGGGCATAGAGGCCAAGGCCTGCCCCTGCTGCTGCCACCTCGTACTATTATTCAGAGGTTTGCTGCCTTCGAATATGGAGGTTCCCATTAACCACTATGGTAACCATTGTCCACAAATCTCTCCTTTAAAGCCATCCATGCTTGTGGCCATCATGTGGAGTTGCCAACTCTGCATTGAGAAATTCTTGGAGATTTGGGGATGGAGCTTGGGAGAGCAGAGTTTGGGGAGGGAGCTCAGCAGGGATGAAGCCATAAGAGTCCACCCTCCAAAACTGCTGTTTCCTCCAGCCGAAATCATCTCTGCAGTCTGGAGATCAGTTATTATTCCAGGAGAACTTGAGGGCCCACCTTACCACCTTACTCGCCTTGACAGGCCATCACCTCCTGCCATACTATTTTATGTTGATCCACCAATATGTTGGTGCACAGTTTCAGGTCTTTGCATTTCATTTATTCTTAACACACAAAATGCTGCCATAAGCTTAGAGGAAATAAATTTATTGTATTTGCTGATATATGACATGAATAAATATAGCTTCTAGCTTACAAATGTACCATTTTGTATGTCAACAATAAATCATGCAGGCAAATAGTGCATCCATGTTGTATAAACAGATCATAGATGCAGTACCAAAATAAGGTATTTAAAAGTTTGACAAAGGAGAAGAACTGCTCAAGATGACCCTCTGATGGGGGCCATTTTGTGTAGGGCTGACCTTGGTTAGGGTGCAGTTCTTTAAGATGGCAAAATGTCCACCAACAGACAGGTAAGGAAAACTGCATCTTCCAAAGTCACCTCCAAAGTTCATTGGGAATTTCAGCAGAGGACAAAAGTTGAAATGACATCATTTTTCCAGAGACAACAATTTTAAGTGCCTTTTAGGAAAATTATCTTGCAAGAGTTACGTTTGCTCAATTTGATTTTATTCCAGTGTCACTAACATAAAGGATGAGATGTAGAAATGCCAGAAACTTGGGAGAAGCCCAGGAGTTGAAGCAAATAAAATTTAGGAATGCATGATTGTTGGGCTGCATCTTTAATAAATGTTTTTCTAAAGCAAAATGCAATTAGCATGTAACATAATGCAGTTTGCCTCCTTCAGCTCTTCAGTGGGCTTATAAACAAATTCTGTCAGTAGTAAAGCAGGCTAGCCTTGTTAAGCAGATGTATTCACCAGGCACATGTTAAAATGTACCAAAGACATTAAACTGGAGCAGGTGCAAGGATTTTAATAGAATGAAAAATTTGCCAATTTGCCTTCTCTGGATGTTGACAACAGTGAATGTGTTTTATTTAAAACACTCCACATTGAAAAGTGCTCTTTAAAAAAAAACAGCTGAGGAGCGGAGACAGAACAAACATCACAACACAGTTTCACAGTCAGTGTTAATCGCTTTCTTGACATGCTCACACAAAAGATGCCCAAGTGGCATTTTCACATCCTTGGTTTTAAATTATGTGGAAGAGCAGGAAACAGGAATCAGGTTAACAACTGGGGGAGGGGAATTTTGTAATAAGTGACATGTGGGGTGGGGGGGGGGTTGATCTCAGTCTGCCAAGCTCTGCGTCGTTTGTGCTATATTCCTCTTGGCAGTTGGCTTCATGCACAAAACCTTATTTTTTTTGCCTTCACTCTTCTGACAGTGGCCGGCACTGAATGTTTCAGAGTACACAACTCTGGTAGGTAGAGATCCACCACTTAGGTAGAGATCCACACACTCTTATTCCCTTATCATTTGCAAGTTTGGAGAGGGAGCCAGGGGCTGCCCCAAGTGAGGCTGTGTCCATCATACTGGAGTTATCTTCTGCCACCAGGATGATCCCCTCACTAATGAGACTTCAAGGAGTTCCCTTTTGACATAATTGTAAAGGAATACAAGTGCACATTTGTCCTCAGCACAGAAGTGAATAGAGAAACACTGCACACTGAGGAGTTCAGTTTGTGTATGCACACAGGAGCATCACAAATCTGAATATCTATCATCTATCTATCTATATACATACATACATACATATATATGTATGTATATACACATACACATGTGTGTGTGTATACACACACACAATGTTTTGCCTTTTTCCTTTTGTGAGAAATGCATGGTGGTTTTTGTGGTCACTTTCCTTGGGAGGACAGAGAGCTGAAGGCTGATAGGGTCTCTGCAATAATACGCTGTTGACAAATGTAAGCCTCAAACAAGAATCACAGAAGCACTGGAGCAAATCCTGTGTAAGCCTGATGATAGCCAAACTAGTTCAACGCACCCCCCATCACATAAACTCTATTTCTTCGTCTCATCCCCCACTCCCACAACCCACCTTCCAAAACTATTGCTGGTCTGCTCTTCTTACCAATGCACTTGGAGACCCTCCTGCCCACATGGATCTTTTCCTGTTTGGCAGGTGCATCACTTGGCAAGAAAAATTTGCTCAGTCTTCCCACCGGGACAGGTGTGTGTAAGGACCTTGCATCTCAAGCAGCTTTTAAAGAAAAGCTGCCACAGAGCCCATTAGTGTCCACTGAGAATAATCTTTGCTTCAGAAGGCAGTTTGCTCTCTGTGGTGGTGGAAAGTGCTGCAACTCACAGCCATCTTATGGTGACCCCATAGGGTTTCTAGGGAAGAGATAAACGAAGGTGGTTTTGTTATTGCCTATCTCTGCATGGCAATCTTGAACTTCCTTGGTGTTTTCCCATCCAAGTGCTAACCAGGACTGACCTTGCTTAGCTTCTGAAATTTGACAAGATTAGGGTAGCCTGGGCTATCCAAATCAGGGATTAACCTCTATAGCACTTTTAATATGTCAAAGTGGTTCGGAATCTTTAATTTGTTTGACTTCTGAGCAATACTTTGGGCTAGTGTGATGGACTGCCCTTAACAACAGGTTTCCTAGTGCAACAATTTCAGAGAGCTGGGAGGTGAAAAGTTAACTCTGACAGGCTGCTCCCTTCCCCCCTTTCCTCTGATTGGCCAGCACCAGCTGAGGAGAACTATATGGTTAGCTGAGTGCTGAGGACATAGTCTTTTTGGAGTCATTCATCCAGCTGGTCTTTTGGAAGTCAGACAGTCAGTTTCTGACAGAGTAGGTTGGAGTAATCAGTCAGACAGGTTCACCTTTGGAGTGAAGGGAAATAACGCCTTGCCTTAACTGTTTTCTAAATTCTGAGGAAGAATTCAGTGTCAGAACTGAATGTCTAAGAGTCAGCCTAAACTGAAGTCAGTTTTACACAGACAGCAGAACTGGGATTGAGATTTTGGCAAGGGTGATTGGGTAGTATGCTGAAACTGAAACTCCCATTCAGGCCAAAAGAAAAGGATTATATCTTCCAAGGAGAAGAAGAATATTTTCTGCCCAGTTACACAGGGGGGGTTGCTCTGAGGAGACCCTTGGTCTATTGTGAAGAGAATTGGATTTCGACACCTTGGGACATTGAAATAAACTGTGGTTTCCAAAAGGCGGAGAGTTTAGGTATACGAATAAAGACACCATCTCCAGGAAACCTGAAAAGTCATAGGAAACTATATGAAGAAACATTGTAACTGTAACTTAAATACTCAGTCAAATGCCTCTCACTGTTAAGAGTCAGCGTCAACAACACTATTTTGATTGTTAAAAGAAGTATGATGGTTTTTTCTTTATTACAGTCACTTGACCAATCAAATAAAACATTTGCACTTAAAAATTCAGGCATAGAGTAGACCAAATAAAACAATTTAAAAGTAAACTCTAGTTACAGTACAGTTTCCGAGACCTAAATATTACCAGACAGAATCTAGCTACTTGATGAGTAATCTTGGCATTCTAATCATGTCTAACTTTTTCAGTAAGACCAGAGAATTTTTACGTCAGCCTTTCCAACCCCTGACTACACCTATTCAACACCTGCCTGTTAAATAAAATCATTACTTCTGTTTAAATGTTATAACGTCCCAAGTACCATTTGAAAGGGAAAAACGAGAGAGCAACTGTTTATCCCATCAAGTTCCTGGGCTGGGCTAAAAGACAAATAAAATCGATGTGACAGGATGTGACAGACAGACTTTTAGAACAATAACTAAATCCACACTACTTGGGGCTGCTCTGTCACAGATGGGAACCAATTTTTGGCCAGAAAACCTGCCTGATAGTGGGGATGAGCCAGGTCCACCATAGCTAAGATTTCAGCTCATCTCCTTGATTAATGCTCCATTTAATGAATCCCTCTAGATCTCACACATACAAAGAGCCAGTGTGACACAGTATCTAAAACAGTAGACCCCTTACAGCACTGTGAGTCAATAAGAGACAAACATTTTCAGCTATAGCCTGGCTAGTTTGCTGCTTTAACAAAGGATACAGGAAGACTGATAATGGAAGAGGACTGGATGGAAATAGCTTAGTGAGATTTAGTTGTTTGTTTTTGTAATTATCTTTTGGGTTCACCAGATGATTTTGTAAATAGTCTTCCTAGTTAAACAGAGAAGAGCCTTTTTGTGCTGCTCCTACAACATAATCAAGACATCGTCTCTTTTCACACTATAATTTTTTGTAAATTATGAATTTTAATCCCTAGATATGAAGCACGGAAGAAATTTCAGCCAAGGAGCAGAAAAATAAAGAAAATGGGCTGGGGTAATTAGAATTATTGAACTTTTTTAAAAAAAAAATTGAATGCCAGCCTACTAAAAAGAGGCAACTGAATGCTGTAGTTCCATTTTGAGGCCCAACTACATGCTCAGAAATACTGCCTCTAAGACCACCATGAAATCTGACTGTTACCTGTGCCTATTTAGAGGAAGAGACAACAGTGACTCCATAAAATGTCAGTCTTTTAAACAAACTTTTAAGGTGAAATTTTAAATTGTCTCAGACTGTAGCTGCATTTCATTTACACTGGACAAGTGAGTTACTATATGTGATTTAAATACTAATTGGCTCTCATTCGCATGTGTATTGACATTTAATGGCTCCATTACTGTGACAGGAGAGTCTGTCTGCCTTCAGGAAAGACTCTGCAGCTGGAGGGGGGGGGGACTTTCAGTACTATTTATTTATTTATTTATTTATTTATTATTTAGATTTTTATCCCGCCCTCCCGGCTGATTCACAGATCAATGCAGTGTGAGATATTTAATGTCCAGGTTTTATCTTAAAAGCCCTTACAAATCTAAATCTAAGTCAAACTCACAGATTTATTAATGTTTTAATGATTTTATCTGGTTGTGTTTTATGAATACTGTACATCGCCTAGAGCCTGGCAATAGCAGGGACTGGGCGATTAATAAATCCAGTATATAAACAAGCAAACAAACATTCTGTTCTCCTGATTATGGAAATGCTAAGAGTAAGGCTCATTGTGGGAAGAAATACAAGGAGCTCTAGAAGGAGGCTCCAGGTGAGTGTACCGGCTGCGGCTGGTGGGGTGGCAGAGGGAAGGCGGAAATAGGGAGGTGACCCATGCTTATTTCCTTCTGCTTAGCTATAAGGCAGGGCTGTCTCAAGTCATTTTGCTGCCCCAAGTGGGTAGTATGGGAGGAGAGCTGCATGTCATGTTTTCTAGGTATGGGTCTGGAAAGCGGTTCCATAGCCAGGGCTGTCAACTCTGAGTTGGGAAATACCTGTAGATTTGAGAGTAGAGCCTGGGGAGGGCAGGGTTTGGAGTGGGGAGGGACCTCAGCAGTGTATAATGCCATAGAGTCCACTGCCTAAAGCAGCCATTTTCTCCAGAAGAACTGATCTTGGAGATCTGCAGGTGCCACCTGGAGACTGGCAATACTAAGGGCCAGGTTTGTTGAACGACTTCAGTGAGGAATAATGCCATAGAGCTCACCCTCCAAAGCAACCATTTTCTCCATGGGGACTGATCTCTGTAGTCTAGAGATCAATTGTAATTCAGTCCAGGCCTTCCCTTTCCCCCCAACAGCTTTCAATTACAAAGCTGATTCCTGTCTAACATTTTAACTGATTAACAGTTTAACTGACTCCCTACTAATGCCCCACAGCCTCTTGGGACTCCCAGTTTGGGAGTTGTAGTTCTAATTCCCTTTGCTGTGGTTGCAGTAAGGCCAGCTGAGAACTACAACTCCCAAGGTGCAACTCATCAAAAGTTGGGGTGTAAGAATGGAGGATCCATCAGGATGGGCCAATAGGACACCAAGGCAGCTTCCCCAGTGGCCAATGGAAGAGTAAGTGAATCATCGCCAGTGTGTATATATGATTATTGTTTAATTGCTGGATGCTCAAGGTCATCCTACAAGACCTTTGATCTGAAATGTATATTGAGTGAATGATAATAGCAGTCTGAGTTCACTTGCTGCTGGCAAGAGTATACATGCCAATTCAGCCCCTTGTTTGTTTGCTTGCTTGCTCATTTATTAATATTTTTATATCCCACCTTTTCTCCCTAGTAGGGGTCCACAGCAGTTTACAATGTTCCGCCATCTCTAGAGCTGCCAACTCCACATTGGAAAGTTCCTGGAGATTTGGGTGTGGAGCCTGGGGAAGGTGAAGTTTGGGGAGTGGAGGACCTCAGTGGAGTATAATGCCATAGTGAAGAAAAAATGCAGAAAAGGGCAACTAGAATGATAAAAGGGTTGGAACACTTTCCCTATGAAGAAAGGTTAAAGCGCTTGGGGCTCTTTAGCTTGGAGAAATGACAGCTAAGGGGTATCATGATCGAGGTTTATTTGCATGGGATAGAGCAGGTCGAGAAAGAAGTACTTTTCTCCCTTTCTCACAATACACGAACTCATGGGCACTCAATGAAATTGCTGAGCAGTTGGGTTAGAACAGATAAAAGGAAGTACTTCTTCACCCAAAGAGTGATTAACACATGGAATTCACTGCCACAGGAGGAGGTGGTGGCTACAAGCATGGATGACTTCAAGAGGGAATTAAACATATGGAGCAGAGGTCCATCAGTGGCTAGTAGTCACAAGGTAGAGATAGGAACTCTCAGTCTGAGGCAAGTAATGCACTGTATTCTTGGTGCTTGGGGGGGCAACAGTGGGAGGGCTTCCAGGATCGTGGCCCCACTGCTGGACCTCCTGATGGCACCTTGTATTTTTGGCCACTGTGTGACAGAGTGTTGGACTGGATGGGCCATTGGCCTGATCCAACGTTGGCTTCTCTTATGTTCTTATGTAGTGCCATTGTTCAAAGCAGCCTTTTTCTCCATGGAAACTGATTTCTGTGGTCTGGAGATCAGTTTTAATTCCTGGAGATCTCTAGGCACCACCTGGAGATTGGCAGTCCTGCCCACTTCTGTTTTATCTTCACAACAGCAACCCTATGGGATAAGTTAGGCATGACTATGGGATGTGTGACTGGCACGGGTTCACCCAGAGACCTCCTTGGCAGAGAGGGGATTCAGGCCTGGTTCTTCCAGATCTTAGCCTGGCACGCTAACCACACTGACCTGATGAAATCACAGGGACCTAAAAAACCTGTGACCAGTTTATAGATTAATGTGCATACCATGGGGCAGTGATGCCTTTCACATTCTACTTTCAGTGCCTAGCAGGAAAAGATCTATTTTTAGCCTTTAAACAGACTTTAAAAGGAAACACATCCAAAACCTCTGCAATAATTTCTGAGTTCCTTGTGTTCCTGAATGTTGCCCTGGGCTTCTTGGAAACTACAGTGCCAGTCCTAAGCAGAGTTACACTCTTCAAAGACCATTGATTTCACTGGATTTCAAAGGGCGTAACTCTGTTTGGGATTGCATTGCTAGTCCCCTAAATATGAACTTTATCTTTCCTTTATAACAGGCAGCTCTGTGCTTTCAGAATCTAATTGCTGTTATGAAACTGCCTGTATTTTTTTTAAATCAGATTTCTAATGCTAAAATGAAAATTGTCATTGATTTAAAGCATTTTAAGATGATGATGAAACATTATGACAACTGGAGTTATTTTGTGTTTATAGCTAATAGGTTGATAGTTACATGTACTCATAAAAACCACAGTAAAATGGAACCAAGAGGAGCAATAATGACGTTTTGCAGAGAAAACTTTTGCATTTGAATAATAGGACTTGTTGAGAGCTGACCCATCAGAAGTTCAACAACAACAATAATAATATGCAATCACAGGGACCTGAGCATTAAATGTGACCTCCACCCAGAAAAGTGGTGGCATTTCCAGAAATATCAATAAATCTTAAGTACTGGAAGTTGTTAATGAGCAGAGAACGCATTGTTCTAAGAGCGCAGAGTTTGAAGTCAATGGACTTAGAAGGGTGAGACTCTGCTTAGGACTGGACTGCAACCATAAAGATAGTTTCAGAGGGCAGCCATTTTGGTCTATAGTAGAACAGCTTGGTTCAAGTCCAGTAGCACTTTAGAGACCAACAAGATTTCCGGGGTGTTGGCTTTCAAGAACCAAAGCTCCTTTGGTCAGATACTTCCAAGGTATAAGTTTTTGAGAGTCAAAGCTTCAGTATCTGATGAAGGGCACTTTGACTCTCAAAGGCTTATACAGTGAAAATCTTGTTGGTGCTACCGGATCCAAATCTACCCATAAATATGTTTGCATACTGTGGGCCCATGTGGTTGTCCATAGTTGTGCCCTTAATTTGAAGGTATAATAAACTGTTACCAAATTCAATGTCGGTGTAGGTGAGTTTGGTAGCTGGGTTTGCTGAAGTATTTGGGATAATGTTCCTGATGGCAACATCTTTATGAAGGATGCTGATATAGAGAGATACTAAATCCATAGTTACTAAAATAGAATTAAAGATTATTAAATATGGGTACATTACAGGACAGAATCAAATGTTACCATGATAGCGATCAAAGGAATTCACCTACAAGTGCTGCATAATTAATTCACATTAACTCAGAATCTCACCTGCAGTATACATGATCCTTGAGTGCAGCTTCAACCTATGTAGGTCTGCTCAGAATCCCAACGCAATGGGATTTACTCCCAGGAAAGTGTCCTTAGTGTTGCAATGTCAAGCACTCATATCTTTATAGCTAACAAATGACCGAACTGGTCCACTTCCGTTTAGTTTAGTTCATCTGATACTTTCCAAAACAATTCATTCAGTGCTTCCTAAGAGGCAGCTTGTATCCCTTTCCTTGACAGCCTGCAAATGCCTGTTCTTTTGATTACTTCATTCATTTCTTGTCATGGTCAAATCCCTGAGGCAAAGGGCAGAGTGATTCATTTGTACATGGGCGACAAACATTGAACAGACTGTTTTTCCCCCGGTTTAAAGCTTAAGTGAGGCTGTTGTCAAAGCTAGTCATAAATTAAAGGGCTGTTTCAACATGTTACCAAATTCCTGCACAGAAGACACTTCTGTGTTAGGGCATATGTAGATGGTATCACATGATTTCTACTCTGTGTGTCCTTGGACTGCATATGTAACCCACTAAGGTCCTAATATCTGTAGGGAGAGTGGGCAGGTTCAGTCGGTATTGACAGCGGAACTCCCACCTATGGTTATTAACAATATGTAACTGCTGTTACTACACATGTACTTAAACACAGGCATAAAAGAGGCAATACAACCAATGCACTTTAACATTTAAAATAAACTCTTTATATAAACAAAGCATGGAGGTTTTCATATAAATCCTCATTCACTTTTGGTTAGTTGCTATTACTTCATAGCAATTAATCTTCAGGATATTACTAAGTACAGATATCTTCAGCATCCACAAAGATGCACAGAACAGAAAAATTACTAAGCACATAAATAATACATATATTGTAAGTCCATATGTTGTAAGCTCACAGATACTGGAACAGCATATGAGGTTTCCAGGCTGTACTTGGGAGGCTGCAGCTCTTCTCAGTTGACTCCAGGATTTACCTGCAATAATTCAAGGCAGGCCTTAACACAACCAAGTCTATATAGGCCTCTCCCCAAGATGTTGCCTCTTTCTGGGCCAGGCTGAACTGCTGGCTGCTTTAACAAACAGAATACTAAGGAAGATATTTAAAAAGGATCAATAACTATAAAATTACATATTTTCACAAGCATATGAAATTACTATTAAGTATCTTAATAGTCCCAAACCAACATTTAATAACTTCCCAAGAAGTAACTTCACCTTTGTTTGAAAGGATCTCTAATAATTACATTGGTTAACAGCATTTACCTGCAATAATTCAAGGCAGGCCTTAACACAACCAAGTCTATATAGGCCTCTCCCCAAGATGTTGCCTCTTTCTGGGCCAGGCTGAACTGCTGGCTGCTGGGAATACCCAGCCTCCTTTAGGGAAGGCTACAAACACTGAGCATGCTCATAAAGGGAGTTGATTGCCACACCACCTATTGGCAAAAGCAGGCGTGCTTGATCCTTGTATGCTGTTAACAGCTACAAAACTGCATGGGTTACACAAGGTTGGCGTCTCTTATGTTCTTAGGAACTCTCAGTCTGGGGCAAGGGATGTTCTGTATTTTTGGTGCTTGGGAGGGGGGCAATAGTGGGAGGGTTTCTAGTGTCCTGGCCCCACTGCTGGACCTCGTGATGGCACCTGGTGTTTTTCA
>NW_015165837.1:394728-394936 GCF_001447785.1 Gekko japonicus | reverse complement strand
TTCTTGCGTCGAGGTTTCAAAATCTTGTGTCTCCATTTGTCCTTCTTCCAGCTCAAGTACTGATGATTCAACTGAGACATCAGACAGTGCACTCCCTTGCATTTCTGGTACTGTATCAGGAAAGTCTAATAGGGCTGTACTTTCAGTGGGTGACAGCCAAGTATCATGCACACATGAAGGACTAGACTCATTTGGTTTAAACTCAGAT
>NW_015165837.1:394383-394516 GCF_001447785.1 Gekko japonicus | reverse complement strand
GGGCAACAGTGGGAGGGCTTCTAGTGTCCTGGCCCCACTGCTAGACCTCGTGATGGCACCTGGTATTTTTGGCCACTGTGTGACAGAGTGTTGGACTGGATGGGCCTTTAGCCTGATCCAACATTGGCTTCTC
>NW_015165837.1:389713-389844 GCF_001447785.1 Gekko japonicus | reverse complement strand
TGAAGCCCCTCCCCTTCCCCAAATCCCACCCTCCTCAGGCTCCACCCCCAGAATGTCCAGGCATTTCCCGACCCAGAGCTGGCAACGCTAGGTTACAACCTGGAGAGACTAGAATTGGAGTAGGGTTGCCA
>NW_015165837.1:380973-389379 GCF_001447785.1 Gekko japonicus | reverse complement strand
TGGTTAGTTGCTATTACTTCATAGCAATTAATCTTCAGGATATTACTAAGTACAGATATCTTCAGCATCCACAAAGATGCACAGAACAGAAAAATTACTAAGCACATAAATAATACATATATTGTAAGTCCATATGTTGTAAGCTCACAGATACTGGAACAGCATATGAGGTTTCCAGGCTGTACTTGGGAGGCTGCAGCTCTTCTCAGTTGACTCCAGGATTTTAGTGTAACCCACTAAGGTCCTAATATCTATAGGGAGAGTGGGCAGGTTCAGTCGGTATTGACAGCGGAACTCCCACCTATGGTTATTAACAATATGTAACTGCTGTTACTACACATGTACTTAAACACAGGCATAAAAGAGGCAATACAACCAATGCACTTTAACATTTAAAATAAACTCTTTATATAAACAAAGCATGGAGGTTTTCATATAAATCCTCATTCACTTTTGGTTAGTTGCTATTACTTCATAGCAATTAATCTTCAGGATATTACTAAGTACAGATATCTTCAGCATCCACAAAGATGCACAGAACAGAAAAATTACTAAGCACATAAATAATACATATATTGTAAGTCCATATGTTGTAAGCTCACAGATACTGGAACAGCATATGAGGTTTCCAGGCTGTACTTGGGAGGCTGCAGCTCTTCTCAGTTGACTCCAGGATTTACCTGCAATAATTCAAGGCAGGCCTTAACACAACCAAGTCTATATAGGCCTCTTCCCAAGATGTTGCCTCTTTCTGGGCCAGGCTGAACTGCTGGCTGCTGGGAATGCCCAGCCTCCTTTAGGGAAGGCTACAAACACTGAGCATGCTCATAAAGGGAGTTGATTGCCACACCACCTATTGGCAAAAGCAGGCGTGCTTGATCCTTGTATGCTGTTAACAGCTACAAAACTGCATGGGTTACACATACATGCTGAAAGCATGAAGCAATTTCCCCTTTCTGGCTTGTGTTCAGGCCAGAATGACAATAACTACATGTGTGATCATCTCATATTATGCAGAAGTAGCCATTTTTGGAATATATCATTTGGCCTCCCAAATCTCAGTGCTGGTTTACAATAGCATTTTTCAGTCATTGGGGAGAACATCAAAAGGACTACATGTAGTATGCTGTCCCTGTACATGCAGTTCCAGTACACATGACCATAGTGACTGAAAAAGGTTTATATAGGTCTGTCATTCAACAACTCTTTTATAAGGCATTGATGGCCTTTTCCTCCATAGGTGAAAATAGAGCCAACATGGTGTGCAGTGGTTAGAATGTCAGACTAGGATCCTGGAGACCCCACTCGGCTGTGGAAGTTTGCTGAATGGTTTTTGGCCAGTCATCCTCTTTCAGTCTGACCAGTTCAGGGGGGGGGGGGAGACAGAAATATCCTAAATAATAAATAAATACCTCATAAAAATGGAGGAGGGGAGGACTACATTGTCACTGCATCCCCACTGAAATCTAGCCCCCAGAATTTCTGCCTCTTTCTGCTCCATGCCCTAACCTTTGCTCCATAACTTTTTACTGCTGCTGATTTGGTCATTGCTAATCTCACGGCTGGCTGCATGTATATTCTCAGGCTAAGAATGAGACACCAGCAGCCATCTAAATCAACAGGAAGATAAATACAACAGGAGATGGTTTTAGCAAGTAGAGGTATGGTGGCTTTTGAGCTATGGATACATGTGTATGTCCCCACCTTGGAGACCCTACACTGGGTGGAAATGTGGCATTAAAATGTTTTAAATAAATATAACACAAAACATTTCTTGCAGCTGAACATGAGATTCCCAATTTTGCACATTAGAGAGTAAATCCAGAAGTATGCAAATTGACACCCCCTCCATGACTGGTATCTGTAGAAACCAGTGTTCCCGTTACATTGTGCTAGTGTGCGCTGATGCACAAATCTTTAGCCCTTAGTGCACAGATTTTTAGCTCATTGCAGAGTGACGAAATTCCAGTTTGACAGTTTCTTGGGCACCGCCCACTTTCCCCCATCACCCACAGTGGGAAGGGAAAATCCTCCAACCCCCAGCATGCTTAGAGCATACCCTGAGGGACGACTTCCATTTCCCAGCGCCACCCATTTCCCCCATCACCCATTGCAAGAAGGAAGGGAAAAAAGCATCCAACTCCCAACATGCCTTGCACGCTAGGGCTGTGGGAGTGGAGTGTGGACCATTTCCCAGCATGCCTGGTGGGTGGGCAGCCTCACGCTGGCTAAGGTGGTGGTGTGAGTGAGTGAGCACTGCTAAGCAAAGTGCCTCCACCTGCCTGGCCTCTCTCCCTTCCTCAGTGCCGCTGCCCTAGCCAAACCACTGCCACGATGCTGGAGGAGGCGGGTGAGAATGTGCTGGGCTCAGCCCTGCTGAAGGCCTTGTGCCTGCCACTCAGCTTCCTGGTGGTGCTGCTGGCCATCCTGCTCCTGTTGCTGGGCCCACCACCCGCCTCAGCTGCCCACAAGTTCACCATATACTGCATGCAGCAGTACAAGGTCAGGGGGACATCCCTATGGTGAGGCAATAAAGTGGGCCCATGGCCCTGTCAGCACCCAGCGTGGGAGGGGGAGTGGTGATTTGCAGGGATGAGTAAATCATGCCGATGATCTTCTTCGGCCCTTCCCCCTTCCAGGCAAGGACAGCTGGGGTGAGCAATGAAAACCTTTCAGGACATACTAACATTTACATGACAACAAGAACAATTCAGTGAACTAAATCTTCTTCTAGATGTTTGTGGAACTTTTCAGGTCTCAACTGCTGATGGCAAGAGAGGTTTTCGCTTGATGAATGCCATTGAAACTAAGATTAGAAATTGGCTGGATACAGAAAACCTGGAGAACTTAATGAGAATTAAACTGCATATGTCTAATGGAAATAATATTAATATTGACAGTGTTTACAATTTCTGGGGAAAAGATAAAGGAAAAAGAGAGATGTTAAATTAAAGCATTTTCTGTCATGAAATTTGACTTGATTCTGTTTTCACTTATAATGTTTAAATAATTCTTAAAATATAGCTTAAAAGAATTTATTCTGAGAATTTTTACAAGGTTATGGTAATAATCTTCTAAAAACTAATTTCCACAATAGTGAAATGTAAGCTCGCTCATAACTTTAATGCTACTAGCTCTTTTGGCTGACAAAGTAGAATTTTTGCTCACATCACTCCACTGCTTAGAGGGAACATTGAAAAAACCCTTTGGTAAAAGTATAGTTTAATATTTGATAAACTGACTGTGCAAAATCAAAAGGCTCTGATTCAAGATAGAATCTAGGATATCCATCAATGACAATAGGGATGTTCAAACATCAGCTAGTTTTGTTCACATCCTGTCCATGAGTCAAGAGGAAGCAACTGATTTTTCAGGAGGCTGTTTGCTGTCAGCCCATTCACAGCTGTTTGGCAGGTTGCTTGAACATATTCCACCCTGACAGAAGAGTATAGCCCTGTTAGCTTTTGGTCCATGCGTGTTCTCATACAGCCCAATGGAGTTCTGCTGTCATTGCTGCGCTGCTGATACACTTAGCAGGCTTGTGTTTAGTAGACAGTTAAGTCAGTCACAAATCACAGAAATGAGCCATAAATGAATGGTGTTTTGTTTTGTTTTTTTAAAAAAATTACTAGTGTTCAGTGTTCTTCTAAGTAATCCTTTGAAACATTAATGGTTGCTGAACTGCTTGGATGAAAAGCATTTTCATGAATATGCAGTTTCACAAAAATACCCAAAGCAAAGCTGTTAATCAGGCATTCAAGCCATGCACGGATCCAAGTGGACATATTGGTCAAGCTGGGGTCAGAAACTGCCTTCCAAGCTTAATTAATTTGTAAGAAAGCATTTTTTGCAGCTACATTAACTTCTCCAGCAGTAATGCTCGGTCCAATATAATGACCAGGCTCTTAACCAAGTCAGTAATGGTCAGCTGAATCCCACTGGAGGTGGAAATCAGAATGTCTTTCACAGGGGTCATTTGGTAGAAAAAGAGCTAGGGGAACTCATTAGCATAACTCATTAGCATATGCCACACCCCCTGACATCAGGGGCCTGGCGGTGGACCTGCAAGGCCAGCGGGAGTGTGAGGAAGCCCCGCCAAGGCCCTCCCTGGCCCCAGGCAGGCAGGGGTGGGGAGAGGCGGGGAGGAAGCAACTTACCCTCCCTCTTCTCCTGCCTCCTCCTGGCTGAATGAGGGCTGGAAGCGGGGCGGACGGAAGCAGGGGGCGGGGCTTCGTCATGTGCCCCGTCCCCCTGCACCTCGCGTTCCCCCCCGAAATGACCTCTGGTCCTTCAAGATCTCAGGCTTCCCAGCCTACATTTCCTTCATCTTGTCAGACTTCAGTTTCAATGCAGACTTCAGTTTCAGTGCAGGATATATCCTACACTGATGATACCTAGTCTCCAATGGCAATCCTGTGAGTCCTGTCCATAAGGAATGATTTAATGATTTAAACCAATCCAAAGCACATCCCCGATACCTATTTCTGCCTCAAAACATTTCAACAAGATAGTGTGTAGCAAAGGCAGAAGATAAATCCACTAGAAGCAACAATGAGACGTGGCCTTTGTCTACATTCAGATGCAAAACATTAACTAAAGCCACCAGTGCAGTCTCCATCCCATAGCCCAGCCTGGAACCAGACTGAAAAGGGTCCAGATCACAGGATTTATCCAAGAAGACCTGGACGATCTGCCACCACTCCCTGAATCACCTTGACCAGAATGGGTAGACTAGAGACATGGTGATAACTGGCCACATCAGTTTTCTGTTAGGATGGTTTTTAAAGTAGTGGACAGATAACTGCCATTTGAGTGGCTTGGGGAAGGTGCCCCAAGTTAATGACTGATTTATGATGTACATCAATGACTCATAATGTGGTCCTTCCATGATTTCAGCAACCAGGATAGACAAGGGTCTAGAGCACAAGCAGTAGGGTTAGCACAGATCCTAGGAGCTGTCAACAGCTATCACAGTAACTGCGTCAAAATGGTGGATTAGCCATTTCATTTGTCTGAGCCATGTTACAACAGGCATCCAAACCAGAACAAATTTAAGAGATTTTATGAGCTAAATGTTTGAAAAACAATACAGATAATTTCCTGTTCCTGGTACAATAAAAGCTCAGATATAAAATCCTGGGCTGGCCATGGTAAGGAACCCTCAGAATGAATGTTGATTAAGGATGGGCACGAACCAGCTCACAAACTGAAGTTCATGATTAATTTTGGGTGGTTCATTGTTTGCAAACTGAAGTTGGTGGCAGGTCAATTGGCACAAACTTTCAAGCAGTTTATAGAGATTTGTGGAAGTTTGTGAATGGGTAACTTTCCAGACAGTCTTCATTTCTGCTCAAACAAAATCTTTACCAAACTTCAAGGCAACAGGGAGGGAGAAATTCTCCAGCCTTGGAAACACTCTTGTCAGTTTCAAGAGGCCCCTCCCCCTGATTTATTTATTTATTTATTCAAATTTATACCCCGCCCTCCCCGCAAGCGGGCTCAGGGCGGCTTCCAATAAAACACAAATTACATTAAAATACATAGTATACAACATGCCATAAAACATTATAAATACAAAGTGCAGGCGGCAGATTAAAATTCATTTCGATGGTAAGTTGCAGAATCAATTGCCATTGCCCTGGTGTCCACAGATGGCTTCTATCATTAGTCCGTGTAGTTGTTAAATCCACAGGCCGTATTAGTTGTAATACTCTGCAGTGACCTGCAGTAGCATGAGCCTATAACAGCGGCGGCCCCTACTTAAATGCCTGGCGGAAGAGCTCCGTCCTGCAAGCCCTGTGGAACTGTAACAGATCCCACAGGGCCCTGATCTCCTCCGGGAGCTCGTTCCACCAGGTAGGGTCCGCCACTGAGAAGGCTCCGGCCCTGGTAATGTCTAACTTAGCCTTCCTCAGGCCAGGGAGGGTCAACAGATTTTGCTACCCCGACCGTAGTGCTCTCTGGGGTATATACGGGGAAAGGCGGTCCTGAAGGTATGTTGGACCCTGGCCATGTAGGGCTTTAAAGGTAAGAACCAGCACCTTGAAACTGACTCGGTATGTTATAGGCAGCCAGTGCAGTGTCCTCAGCACAGGCTGGATGTGCTCTCGTCTAGGGAGATCCATCAACAGTCTGGCTGCGGAATTCTGCACCAGCTGCAGCTTCCGGATCCAAGACAAGGGTAGCCCCATGTAGAGAGCATTACAGTAGTCTAGTCTCGAGGTGACCATCGCATGGATCACTGTTGCTAGGTCAGCGCGGCTGAGGAAGGGGACCAACTGCCTGATCAGCCTGAGATGGTAAAAGGCCGACCTGGCAGTGGCCGCCACCTGGGCCTCCATGATAAGGGAGGAATTCAGGAGGACGCCCAATCTCCGCACCTCCGGTGCTGGCACCAATGGTGCCCCCCCCGAAGGACGGAAGAGGGATCCCTGCCCCTACATCGCCCCGACTCAAGCACAGGACCTCTGTCTTCGCTGGATTCAGCCTCAGTCGACTCAGTCTAAGCCAACCCGTCACAGCCTGCAAAGCCCCATCCAGGTCCTCCGGTCTGGATCCTGACCAGCCGCCCAGCATCAGATAGAGCTGGGTGTCATCAGCGTACTGATGGCACCCCAGCCCATGCCTCCGGACAATCTGGGCAAGGGGGCGCATATAGATATTAAACAACATGGGGGACAGCACAGCCCCTTGAGGCACACCGCATTCCAGCGAGTGTCTCCTGGACCGCTGTTCCCCCAGCGCCACCCTTTGTCCCCAACCTTGGAGAAAGGAAACCAGCCATTGTAAGGCTTTTGCTAGTTTCCCTTTGTGTTCCCTTCCCATTTCTTGCAGGGAGCTTGCAAAATCCCCCCTTGTTTGGATTTGTTATGACTCTGCACTTTGAGAACAGTCCTTTTAAGCTTGCAGTACCAGAGTGGCACTGGATTCTGCTGGGCACTCTGTACATTGTACTGGTTGTGCTGGACTTGCAAAAATGCCCCCCAAAACCTTCAGTTTCTGCTGCAGAGATTTTCTGGCTTGACCTTAGTCTTGTTGTGTTTACACTGCCTCAGTCCTGTTGAGTTGGTTTAGCCACAATTGCACTGGATTCTGCTGGGCACTCTTTGATTGCACTGGTACTGCTGGGTACTCCGTATATTGCACTGGTTCTGCTGGACTTGCAAAAATGCCTCCCCCCCCGGTTTCTACTGCAGAGATTTTCTGGAACTTTGATTCTGTTCTGCTGTGCTTCTATTGCCCTTGGGGGGGATTGCTGTTTCCCCCCTACATTGGAAATAATGGAGGATGGGGCACCTTCTTTGGGGGGGGGGGTATCTCAGATCCCGTAAATCCAATCCTCATCAAACTTGGAAGGCTGGTAGAATCAGCTGGAGATCTCCTGCGGGTATGGTGTCTCTAGCACACCAGAAGGCTGTTCTTCCACATCATGAACCTCATGAACTGAACCAGTTTGCTTAGCTCCTAAAAGTTTGTGACGGTTTGTGGTTTGCAAACTGGGCACACCACGAACTATGAAGCAAACAGCATTTTCCTGGTTTGTGCCCATCCCTAATGTTGGTCCCCCAGTAAAATTGGTCTAAGTGTCTCCACCACCACAAACAAAAGCATCTCAGCAACACAGACAGGGTCCCCACTGGGGTACTAGGCATTCAGTAGACCAGCAAAATAATCTACCCTTAGTCCCCAGTGTAAGGAGCATACAATCAATACCAGAGATAGTTCACATGGGGAGTCTGGAAAATTTTAACGGTTCCTGATGGACCGCCTCCTCTCATTTTGTCCAGCCCCTAGTTAAAATCTGCTTCACTAGCACTACTCTCTCCCCTGCCTTCATAGGTGAAGTGGGTGACAACCAGAAACTGGGCTTTTTCAGTAGTGTTGCCTTGTCTCTGGAATGTTTTTCCCTTTGCAACTTTGTCAGGTGTCTATATTACTTTCTTTTCGGTGCGAGGCCAAAACAGCTTTCTTTACCCAGGCTATTAATTAATGGGCTGATTTTTTAAAAGTATTGGATAGTGTGCTTTAGTCTGAAAAATAATACATTCATTTTAAACTATTCTATTACTTTTTTAAAAATTATCTGGCTTTTTGGGCTGGATTTTAATTTATTAGGTTTTGTTTTTATTACATTATGTTTTAATATATTATTTTTTAAACTGTCCTGGGCATGTTCTTCCAGAGAGGAAAAATAAAAAATCCATAAGGGCATTCTTGACAGCTGGGCATTCATTTTTTAAAGATTTCTATCTCTGCATTTTAATTAAGGGGTTCCATCCTTTTCACCTGTTTTAGAGATGATTGCAGTACTTTTGGAGGGAAAATGTAGATGTAATTCATTTTGCTTGTGCAGCTGCAAAAGTTGGATCACTTCTATTCATTCAAAGTTTTATGAGTTAGATCCAA
>NW_015165837.1:347414-380918 GCF_001447785.1 Gekko japonicus | reverse complement strand
GTAGCAACATGTCTTCTGGGAGCAGAAGAGTCTTCCATGAGCAGAGGGACACTTTTGACCTCAACACACATATATTTTAAAATTTTGATTCTTAGCTGCAAATAGACGCTTCTTATGTTTTAAATATTGCTATGGCTATTGGCTTGTCCAATAAAGAACAACTGACTTATTGAGTAACTGACTTTGGACTACATAAGTCTCCCTGTGACATTTCTTTTTGAAGCTTTCTTAGTGTTTAAATTCTTTCTGCTATGCAACTGTAACCATGTGAGTGCTTAAATGTCAAATGCTTGACTTTATTCTACATTATCAATGTATCTAAAAAGACACTTCTCAAACCAGTGATCCTATAACAATTTTATGTGTGGTACAAATATAGCACGCCAGCTCAGATCTCTTTGACAGGGCACGCGAGACCCTGACACATTAGCAACTGCAAATACTTTACAGAACTCCCATAAGGGATCAGAGAAAACTAACTGGATATACAAATTTAAACAGCCACTTCCTTGATGCTTGCTTTTTGGTATTATGTTTAGCTGAGTTTATGCAGTACTATATATAGAACCATGTAAAATTACCATTTGCATGCCAAGTCGATACTGATATTGTCACTTTTCATTGAAGTAGGCTGCTGTAAACAGGGCTGCCAAAGTTGGGAAGAGGAGACAAAATTCTGGGGCCCTGGTCACCTCACTCATTTTTTTTCATATGATGTTTGAGTTGGACTTGGTTGATGTGCAGGAGCAGGGAACAGGGGGAACATTTATCTGGGGTCTCATGCGGGTAGTCAGCAGCCCTGGCTGTAAGCTCCAATTAATGGGTTGGATCCTATGCTTCCTTCTGTTTCCAGAAGCAGAACTTCTGCTCACACAACATTTTCATTAATCCCCACTAACTGCAGAATTCTACATAGCACTCAATGCTGCTCCTGAGGGTAGGGTTCCCAGACATTGGCTGGCAACCAGAGGGAAGGGTAGGAACGGGGATTAGTGTGATGTCACTTCTGGCTAATACCCAGAAGTGGCATCACCACAGCAATATGAAGCTCTAGGATTCACCCCAAACTCTATGGTAAAAATTGCCAGGAAAACTGGTGTCATACCAATGGCATGATGTCCCTTCCAGCAAAAACCTGGAAGTGTTATCACCATGCAGTCATGATGCTCTATGATTCACCCAAAACTGTATGGTAAAGCGACTAGTGTGGCATTGATCTTCCTGGGCATTTTCCTTTCACCACCTGGCCATGCAGCTGTAGTCAGCATGTGTGGATGCTGGAAGGTCTCGCTACCTGAGTGTCTATCATCACCCAGGAGTTGTATCTCAGGTGGTATGGCAGGTCTCAGGAAGGGAAGGGCAAAAAAAAATTCTGTTGTTTGAGTGCAGCTCCATACAGGCTGTACAGGATCCAACCACATGTTTCTGAAATTTCATTGTTCCTTTTCAAAAATGCAAAACCAAGCACCCTTCCATAAGACCAAAACTAATTTACTCCAGAAATTCTATTTCTCCTTATAGGACTGGCAAAGTGAAAATGCTTTTGTTCAGTCAGGTATTTGGTTGATATGGGATGATTCTGTTTGAGAGTGGGAGGTTATTCTTTTATGAAATGCTTACTTTCTTGGTTGCTTTCTACTGATTCATGATGCTTTAATTGTTTTGTGTTTTGCTGCTGATAACTGATGTTTTACCTGGCTGTTTTGATTATGATTTTTGATTTTTTTTGTCTTAATGTTTTTTAAAAATAATTTATTTTCATAAACTGCCCCAAGAGCGTGTTGGCTAAGAGTTTAGGAAGCATACATATTGAACAAAATGTCAATTTATCAAATGGGAATTCTTTGAGTATTTCTTCTAGTAACATTAGCTCTGCTAGTCTTTAGGCGTATTTCCATTCTGTCCTTCTTCCCCGCTGTTTTTCCTAAGCTTCTCAATATATGTTGAAAAATATTGTTTTTTAAATGGCTGATTTAGCAAAATATCAGCTTTTTCCTTGGGCACAGCCATTTTCACATTAATAACTCAGTTCCAGCTGTTCAAAAGCTCATGAAAATAAAGGTAGCAGATATTGTCTTAATGATTTAAGGCCAAGTTTAGATTTAGTTATTTAAAACACATTCAAGTCTTAGCTAACCCCTCTTTTGATTTAGCAAACTACAATCTGACAGATGAGGATTTGCAGGACTTCACAATGCTTTCATTTTTCCCCCTGTCCCTTCACACTGACAGGCCAAACTCAGAAATATTGACTGGTGTTTCTGAAAACTTTGATGGGGTTGAATAAAATGAGATGTGAAGCCAAACCATTCCTGGACTAGTTCTTACAAAAACTGAACCTTGAGTGACACTCTGCTTTGCAAAATCCCAACAGCCTCTTTTTTCATGTCTGCTTAGGGCTAATTAATTTGCATACCTAATAACTCACTTCCAGCTATTGAAAGGCACATGAAAATAAGGGGAACAGAATCCAAGGTGAAACCACAAGTTAAGCTGCTTATGATATAATTTAATTAGGTGCCGCTGCTCTTTCTCTTCCAAATTCCAACTTACAAGGATGGAATTGTTAGGTACATTTTTCACATTGAGGTTCTGAAAAGTTTATTTTGACCTGGCAAATGATTTTAAAAGTGAGGAAAAGCAGGTCGACCAGTGGGAGGAGGGAGTACAAGAGGAAGTATGCAATGAGCTTGTTATCTACACTACTCCAGCGGACAAAGAACTGGTGTGAATTTCAAGATCAGGGCCTGCATTAAATCAGCAGAGTTGGTGAAATCAGGAATGACATGGTTTACCCCAGTGGTCTATGCTGAGGAGCATATCTTTGAAACTGCTGTATCAGATTCTCACAACCTATTGGCTCAGCCAAAGTCACATGTGTCACTGAGTTAGGAAGGAAGGAAGAAACATATTAGTTAGCTCTTTCCTCCATTCTCTCCTTTATTTTACAGTCTACTGTTCATTTTTAAAATGACTATATTGGGATATTCCTCCAGTCTCTGTTGTCTAACAGGAACTTGCACAGAGAGCAAAGTGCTTCTTTAAACATGTTGGTTTAAAACCCTCTCTGAGCTGATTGACAGATTGTCACCATTTAACTCCTGAGTCTCCAGAACATGTTATCTGTCATTTCTCCCCACCCCCCAACCATGCACACCTCCCTTCCTCCCTCCCCCGGCTTTAAAAAACGGAATTTTCTGAGAAAGAGACCATCAGGAGAAATAATGTTTTTTTTTTTTTTTTAAAGGAGCGATTGACATTGATACTGATATGTCTGTCTGATAACAAAAACTGTCATTGCCTCACATGGAACATGTGCCCCCCCGGGAGCTGGAAGAACAAAGGAACCCTTAGTGAAGATCTGCAGGCCATGTGCATCCTCTCATCCCCATGGCACCAGCCAGGACCCACAAGCCATTTTTCTCATACGCCATTTGAATGGATAAATGCACTGGGGGGTTTCATTTAGAGAAGGACTTAAACACTTAAGTCTTTTTCTTTTTTTCTTTTTGCACTGTATTCTCTCTTTTATGCTCATCCATTTGCTAAGAACAGAATTGTCAAAGTGAGTGGAGGGGAACCACTATTTAAAGTAATAATTTGGCAAAGGCTTGGTGTTTTATTTTTAAACTGTTGCCTAAGCAGATCAATATTAAATTTGGGATTCTAAATGTGGCTGTTCACAGACTGTGCGCCATTCTCAACTTCAGTATTAGCCAGTTCTGTGAGAGCTTTCACCAATCCAGGCCTAGACACTGGCCACTTTTTCTTTCTGTTGGGCTGAAAGCAGACAGGAAACAGATCACTCTGATGGTGGGATCAGAGAGGTACAGTTGGAAAAGTTGTGTCCCCTCAGACTTATCTAGCTCAGACAGACAAGGGACACACCTTTTGGTGTGCTCCCAAACAGATGGCAAGATGTGTGATACATAAGGATGATGTGTGTTCCTAAGCAATACCAGTGATATCATTTCAGGAACATGGAAGGCACACAACTGAGCCTGATCAAGGAGCGTCTGAAGACTGTGGGGATCAGCAGCTGCCCCAGTGGTCAGGAAAAAAGTACAAGCTCCAAAGAGACCTGTAGGAACTTACTGAGCAGCTTGGAATAAAGCAGGGAAGAGAGACTGACTCCAAAGTGATGTGCTAGTAACCTCTCCTCTGCAAAAATGTTAGCATAAACTGGTAACTGTGGTTTTATGTTGAATGTTGGATGCTGCTTGAAGGTTGAAAAAAGAAAGAGGTAGTGATTGTTGTAATTTAGAGACACATCCATAGAGGAACATAGAGGAGGAGAGTTTCCAGAGGAGCTGCAGGCAGGAAGACTCAGAGAGCAGTCGGGGAATCTAGAGGAACATTGTGTTTGTTGGCAATAAATTTTACATTTATTTTTACTTTGATGTGTCTTTCGTATGATTGAACCCTAACTTATTACATATGGTTCTCCTTATCCTGCTTTATGTGGCTTGTACTGGTTTATTGTTTATTATCGTGGTTTGATTTTTATCCTGGCAACGTCCTCAGGCATGGTTTGGGGATTGGGTTGCCAGGCTAGGCCTGGCCACCAGTGGGAGACTGGGGGGGGGACAGGGAGAGGGGGAGTGTCAGCAACAAAGAGTGATGTCACATCTGGGAAAACCGCAGTAACATCACACTATACACTTCACAACCATATTTATTTTATTTTTCTCCCACTGCCACTATGAGAAATCCTATCAGGAAGGGTCCCACTCTCTTGGCTTTCTGCAAACTATGCAAACCTGAATTATTCAAGAGGGCCTTTCTATGCAGGCAATAGAGTGGCACTGTACAAAATGCTTCACAAAGTTACTTGGATAAATTATTAGGGACTGTGGTCTATCCTATTGTCTATAGTTTGCTGTAAGTTGGAGCCTATTATGTAATTTTGCATCATTTAACATGTCATTTTAACACTTAAACTTTGCTTCAGTTCTGCTTTTTAGGCTTCTAGTTGGTTCTACAGCCCAAATCCTATTTCACTGAATATTGATTGTCCCATCTTGTTGATTGTTTTGACTCACTATATTACTAGGGCTGCCAATTCCCCCCGGGGGGTGGATTTCCCCCCTCTTTGGAGGCCCGATTTCTGCCCCCGTGGAATTGGGCCCTGGGGGAAACCCCACCCCCGCGTGCACATCACAGGCAAGTGACGTCATGATGCCGGGCACGCTGGGGGCGGGGCCACAGCCAGTTTTCCCCTCAAATGGCTGTGGCCCCGCCCCCAGTGTGGCTGGCGTCATGACGTCACTTGCTTGTGACATGCATGCGGCGTGCGCGCACTCTGGGAGCCACCCCAGAGTCCCCTGCCAGCGAGGTAAGTTGATTTGGCAACCCTAGCCTTGAGTGCCAGTTAGGAAGGTGGAACATAAACAATGTAAATCAATCAATCAATATCTTGGGATCATACTATATAAAACTACTAAGCAAACAAGTATTTTAATTTTGTGGCTAGATTTTAACGTATGATTTCATTTCCTGTGTTTTCATGTTAGTACTTTACATCTTTTAGTCACTTTGGGTGCCTTTACAAAGGAAAAGTGAGATGAATATTTCAGTGTAATCTATTTAAAAATTATTGTTCTTCACTGTTGTAATCGGACAATGTATTTATATTGTGATGGCAATTAGCCTTGTGATCTAACCTGAGCCCACTTCTGGGGAGGGCAGAATATAAATTGGAAAAATAAATAAATATAGTAAATGATGTAGGATTAACTTGCACCAGGCAATTTCATATGGTTATGTGATTTGTCATATGGATGCTGCCTTCATATGAAGATGTCACTAATCAATATGATCACAGATGCAAAAGTGAATGACAGACAGTCTTCTCCAAACTTGAGCAGCTTTGCTAAGCTGTGCTGTGATATTAATAAACTAACAGTTAAAATCAGGGAAATCTCTCCACATACGGATAGTCTCTCTCTCTTTCTCTCTCTCTCACACACACACACACAAAGTATTGCAAAAAAATAGTAGTGCCCTAACAGTTTTTTTTCTGATGTGCATTCTAGTATACTGTTTTACTGAATATTGGTTTTGCCCTGTTGGTTATTTATTTATTTGATGTATTTCTTCACTAGCTCTTGTGGAGGGGCTGCCCAAGGTGGTTTATAACAACCCCAGAAACAAAACAGAAACATAAACCATGCAATCAATATTTAAAATAACAAGCTAGCCATAAAATCATAAAAGAACTGTTACCAACAGCAATAAAATCACTAAAACTATAAGAAACAAAGATAACAGCAGTGGCCCAGCTTAACCCCCCCCCCCCCAAATACCAAGCCAGTAGCAGAAAAACAATAAAATCAAACCATAACCAGCATTAGCGTAAAATCATAAAACAGGTCAGTTGAGAAGAGCCATTTAAACTCTATACATAAAATAATGGTAAAATCCTAAAATAGCTGGTGGTAAATCAGTAAAAGGTGGGGGGAAACTCAGATAAAAGCCTGAGCAAAGAAGAATAGAGTAACCTGAATACTAAAGAGCAGATAAGGTGCCAGGCAAGCTTTCAGAGGGAAGGGCATTCTACACATGGGGTGCCACCACAGAGAAAGCTCATCTGTAATAAAAATCTGGTTTTTAACTATTGTAAGCCGCCCTGAGCCACCTTGGCGGGAGGGGGGGGGGTAAAAGTCCAACAAATAAATAAATAATAGGGTGGGTAAATCAGATAGCAATTTAAATAGCTGGAGAAGGCAATACAGGGTACTTAGTTTAGACAAAGGGTCAGTGATGAGCCAGATAGATCTTATATTTTGGATAGTTGTAGCCAGGGGTAATTTCCTACAGGAGCGGAGCTCCAGCAGTAAGGAGCCCAGGGAGTGGGCACATGCAAGAAGCTCCACCCCCTGCTCCCAGGAGCCCTCAGTTGGGCCACAAGGAGCAAGAAGCAGCCAGGTAAATTGCAGAGCCCCCCCCATCCCACCTTCAGGTACAAGCTCTCCCTCCTCTGTGAGGACAGATCTGCACGTTCCCCCCCCCCAATAGCTAGCAATCCAAAACAGTCCAGTGGAGCCTGAGCAGTGGGTGTTGCCTTCTGACACACTTCCGGTGATGTCAGGGGGTGTGGCATATGCAAATAAGTTATGCTAATAAGCTCCTGCACCTCTTTTTCTATGAAATAACTCCTGGTTATAGCCTTTGCTGATTGTTGGAGAGTGTTGGGGTTGACAGCACTGATGAAGGGGGGCCATGCAAGGGTCAAGGATACCAGTGATCATGGGGCGGGGGAGATACAGCAGTGGGCGTAGGTGCTCTTTGTTTAACTGGAATGGAAGAAAGAGATATGTAAATGCTCGGACTTATTCCCATCTATGTCTCATCCCAAGGAATGTTGGTTGTGAGGCTAGAAAAACTTACCCTTCTCTGACAATGGTGTTATTCAATGCCAGGTCTGTCAATAATAAAATCAGTGTGCTCCATGATTATCTCATGGTGTCACGGGTAGACCTGGCCTGTGTGACAGAGACCGGGGTAAGAGATGATGAAACTGTCGCATTGAACCAGCTTACCCCACCTGGGTTCTTGGTCTTTCACCAGTCGCGGACCAATGGTTGGGGGACGTGGCTCTGCTTATCCATGAATTTTGTTCCTTCAGGCCACTCCCCACCCCAACAATCCCTGACATTGAATGTGTAGGTCTAGCATGTGATGTCGAAGAGAGTTTGGCTATCTGGCCGGTATACTGACTGCCTAACACACCAGTAGACACCCTGACTGACCTGTTAGATGCTGTATCAGGCTGGGCATTGGAGTATCCCAGGGTCCTGTTCCTGAGTGATTTCAATGTTCATGCCAATGATGCAGCATCTGTCCAGACCAGGGACCTAGTGTCATCCATGGAGGCACTGGGACTCTCCCAGTTTATATCGACTCCCACACACCAAGCGGACCACACGCTGGATTTGATTTTGGGGATGGGGATACATGTGGATCTGATGTAGTCCCATGGTCTGACCACTTCACCCTGAAGGTCCGGGTGAGCATACCATGCCCACCCTATTTAGGCAGTAAGCGCATTTATGCTTGCCCGCGGAGTCAAATGGACCCTGATCGGCTTCAGGAGGCTCTGCGGGACCCCGTGCCCCCTGGTATCTCGTTGGATGAGCTGGTGGAGGACTGGGATAATTGGCTCTCTGAAGCCATCAACAAGATTGCCCCCCGGCACCCTCTGCACCCCTGCACCAAAGCAGTACTGTGGTATACCACGGAGCTGCAAAGGATGAAGTGGGAGCTAAGACGGCTAGAGCGAAGGTGGCGGCATGCTCGTGATGAAGTATCATGAACATCTTATAAGATGCTTATGAAAGCCTATGAGATGGCAGTGAAGGCCGCAAAGAAGGATTTCTATTCAGCCTCCGTTGCACCTGCAAGCTCGCACCCAGCCCAATTATTTAGAGTTATTCGATCCATTACAACTCTGTCTCAGGGCAGACCAAATAGCAGGAAATTGGCTATCAGCAGTGAGGCATTTGTGAGCTGTTTCGCAGATAAGATCATGGCACTCCGCCAGGACCTTGCAGCCACAATTGAGACAGTAAAGGAACTGAAAGCTCCTTGTCTGTCTTCTGGTCCGCTATTGGACCACTCCAGTCGACTCACTTGGAAGGAAGTTGACAGGACCCTGGCAGCTGTAGGGCCTCCTTGACCAATGCCTTTCCTGGATAGTGAAATCTTGCGGGGAAAGCATTTGGGCCCCTCTGGAAGAAATCATCAACATATCCATATCTACTGGTACTTTTCCAGAGGCTTTAAAGGAGGCAGTAGTTGACCCGCTCTTGAAAACGCCATCACTGGACTCAACAGTCCTGACCAACTACCACCCAGTGCCAAACCTACCGTTCCTGGGTAAGGTGGTTGAAAGAGCGGTGGCCAAACAACTCCAGGCCTTACTGGATGACGCTTCCATCCTTGACCCTTTCCAGTCCGGCTTCCACCCTGGCCATAGGACAGAGACGGCTCTGGTCGCCCTTACAGATGACCTCTGTAGACATCTGGATTGAGGCGGGTCAGTGCTGCTGTTGCTATTACATCTAACGGCAATGTTTGGTACAGTCGATTATGATCTTATGACCCACCGCCTCACCTTGAAATGGTTTTCCTCCTTTCTCCATGGTCAGGGTCAGAGGGTGGTGCTGGGTGAGAGGGTCTCCCCATAATACCCGCTAGAATGTGGAGAGTCGCAGGGAGCAATCATCTCGCCAGTGCTATTTAACATCTATATGCGCCCCCTCGCCCAGTTAGTCTGGAGTTATGGGCTGGGTTGCCATCGATATGCTGATGACACTCAGATTTATCTGTTAATGGACAGTCATCCATCCTCCATTCCTGGAAATCTGGCTGAGGCTTGGGACGCTGTGGCTGGATGGTTGCAGCAGAGTCGATTGAAGTTAAAACCATCAGGAATGGTCCTGTACCTGGGTCGTGGGGGGATGGAGGTGGGCACCAGGCTTCCCACACTGGAAGGGGCACCTCTGGTGCCAGCCCAGTTGGTGAAGAGCCTGGGAGTAACACTGGATACCTCCTTATCTATGGAGGCCCAGGTTGCTGCAGTCGCCAGATCTGCCTTTTTCCATCTTAGGCAGATCAGGCTACTGAAGCCCTATCTCTCCCCCCAGGACTTAGCTACAGTGACCCATGCAATAGTCACTTCCAGGCTTGATTACTATAACTCACTCTACGCAGGCTTACCCTTAAAGCTGACCCAGAAATTACAGCTGGTACAAAATGCGGTGGCACTCCTGCTGACGTCGATGCCTGTGGAGTCTCATGTTCAGCATGTGCTTTGTCAGCTGCACTGGTTGCCAGTTGAGTACCGGATCCAAGGTGTTGGTAATTACCTTCAAAGCCTTATATGGCCAGGGACCAACATACCTAAGGGACTGCCTCTTCCCATATATGCCTCAGAGAGTGTTATGCTCTGATAGTCAACATCTCCAGAACATCCGCCTAGCCTCAACCAGGGCCAGGGCCTTTTCTGCCCTGGCCCCCACCTGGTGGAACATGCTCCCAACTGAGATCAGGGCTGTGCAGGATCTTATTCAATTCCACAGAGCCTGCAAGATGGAGCTTTTCTACCAGGCCTTTGGCTGAGGCAGTGGGCGTCCACATATGGCCCCCCTAAGGCTGCGGTCTCCCACCCACTGATAACCAGCCATACCTAGCTACATCAATGGAACAGATTCTACCTATGGCAAGCATTATTATTGATTTTATATGTTTTGCTTTGTTTTAAATTTAATTGTATTTATCAAATTGTTGTAACCCACCCTGAGCCAGTTTATGGGATGGGCGGGATATAAATGCAAAAACAAACAAATAAATAATAAATCTGTGATCATCAACCACCTTGCTACAGTAGACAGGGACACAGTGACTTCTGGGCAGGATATTATTTAGGGATGGACATGAACGAGGAAGCAAAATTCATCATGAATTTTGTCGTGTTCATGGTTCACGATCAGAAGTTTGTGACGGGTATACAATTATGAACTTCCATGAACAGTTCATGGTGGTTTGTGGATGGAGCAGAAAGCAGGGGTTTAAAGAGACTCTGAGTCCTGCTTTCTGTTCCAGGTGAAATTCGCAAAAACAGCTGTTTCGGGCTGTCTTTCCCAGGGCGACTGCAGAAGACAGCCCGAAACAGCTGAGTGGTAGGAAGCGCCTCCCTGCCCCCAGCTGTTTTTTGAGTGCTCTCATGCACTCCATTTAAACTGAACCACATTTTCCCGCTTCATGCCCATCCCAAATTATTATTTCATTAGGTGTGACTACAACCATCAGTGCCATAATATACTGTGTAAGAATTGGGCTATGCTGAAGCAGTCAATAATTTATGTATTGCGTATGCTGGTGAGTTCACATGTGCATTTTTTTTCATTTCCCCATCAGAATCATTCACAATATATACAAAACCAATGTGGGTGTTTAAAGCATGATTTGTGGGTTCAACTTGGGTAGAGAAAAAGAAATGCCGCTTGTTTGAATATGAAACAAATGAATGCGTGCATGCAACCTTAGTGCACACATTATGGCCTCACTCAGTGGTAACCATTACATGCAAATAAATCCCATTAATTGGAATGTAATTGTTATCCATGTTAATTATTATTAGCAAAAATCTTCAGCAATGGGAAGCCAAGCTTGGAAACAAATCTGCACAAAGATCTCCCACTACAACAAATACAAATTAATACTACTAGGGTGGACATGACTGCATTTAGCACCAAAGTCAGCATGTGCTGTTTTTATACCATGTGTGCTCTGCTGAGCACATCATCAGGGTGCTGATTGGGGAGGGCTGAAAGCAGTGCTCTTTTCCCTCCGACATATGATCAGATGATTATCTGTTCAGAAGGAAGGAGAAGAAGCCCATGAGCACAGCGGTGGTCACTAAGCAGCCTTTTGCTGCACTTGTTGTTTTGTGCATTGGGGCATAGTGTGCATTGTGCTTCATAATGATTATAACAACAGCCCTGTTAAATAGATTACTTATATTCCACTTGTGCCAGTGGAGAATACAGCTGAGATGTTGAGATTTGTCCAGGTATAATCAACAATATCAGGTACAATCAAAAATATCTATGGCTGAAGGTTTCCAATTCCAATATTTAGTCTCCTAGGGGAGGGGCCATGGTTCAATGGTAAAAGTCTTTGTTTGGCATGCAGAAGATCCCAGGTTCAGACCCAGGCATCTCCAGTTAAAAAGGATCACATAGTAGGTGATGTGAAAGACCTCTGCCTGAGACCTACAGGAGCTGTTGCCAGTGTGAGTAGAGAATTCTGACCTTGATGGACCAATGAACCATTAAGGCAGCTGTGTGTGTGTGTGTGTTCATGTTGATCATATTAGGGTAACTTTGAAGGAACTTAGCCCTTGTCAAATATTTGACTTTTGTGCCCAATCACACATAATAGGAGCATGTGCTATACACAATCCTGCCAATAAGCATGGTTGCCATTTTGTGTGAATGGGGCAACATCTGATTTTCCATGCATGGGCTTTGGTACCTGAGAAGAGAACCCCAGATTTTTGAGAAAATGCATTTGTGCACACCCATATTATACATGCATGGAAAACATGTACGTTGCCCCATTCTCACAAAATGGTAATCAGACATTGGGAAGGTCATGCATAGCTCATGCTCCCTGTTTTTGGCTGTATCACCAAAATCTAACATCTGAAAAGGGCTTATCACATTCACCTGTGGCAGTAGTGGTTTCAGCTCTACAGATGAGATGACTTTGAGAGTCCTAATCATCCAGTGGTGAGGCAGTTGTGTGCATGCTAATGACATATGTGGCATTAAGCTCAAATCAGCTTTTGTGATACCACTGCAGCTACTCAAATAGGGATGTTTCCAGTAATATGCCATTATCAGTATACAGTCTGCTGTATTTTGTCTGCATGAAGACAACATCCTCATCTAAAAAGTAGTGTGTCTGCAAATTAATATAGGCCAGCTCAACCACATCGCTGCTGTTACCTAAGAATAAGATGGTCATGTGAAAAATCTGTCAGTTGTTTAGATTCTAACTCTAATCTCCCTTGCTTCCTTTTGGAAATTTATACACAGGAAACAATTTCTATTTTTATTTTTTTCCCCAACCAATAGCAAAGACACAAGATCACCTTTCATTTTAAGTTCTGTCAAGACTGACTAATTTAAATAGGGTTGCCAGCTCTTAGTTCAGAAATAACTGGATATTTGGGGGTGAAGTCTGGAAAAGGAAGAGAGGGTAGGGACATCACTGGAGTATAATGCCATAGAGTCCATCTTCTAAAGGAGCCATTTTCTACAGGGAAACTGATCTCTGTAGTAGTCTGGAGATCAGTTGTAATTCTGGGAGATCTTCAGGCCATACCTAGAGGTTGGCAACCCTAAATTGAAAACACCCAGGGTCCTGCACAGCCTGTTCTTTTCTAGGTCTGTGCTCAGGAACTTTCTGCTGGATTGTACATTTACTTAATCACCACGGATAAATAAAATATGGCAAATATGACATGCACTTGCAGGTGGCATTTCATTTAACCCCCCCCCCCCCCAATTTCTTCTGTGAGCCCCAGTTCCTCGAAGCCATATCAGGCCTGGACAGCATCTTGCCCCTCCCCCACCTTTTATTTAGTAACCGAGGCTTGAAGGCTAGTAATGTTATCATGGTTGCATAGCAACCCACACAACAGCCACTGCAGAAATATTTGTTTTTTAAAGGTTCAGGAGCTGTTTCTAATATTTGGGGGGGGAGTTAACCCCCCAATATATTTATTTGTTCATTTTAGATTTCAGATTTCTCTTCAAACCTGAGGTTTTTCTCAGGTTTGTAGAAAGATCTATCTTGTCTGTATCTGGATTTAAGTATCCACCGATGGGGCAATGCTGAGAATTAAATATAGTGACAAGCAGGAGACCTGCAAGTACTTGTGGAAGCATCTGATTATTTCACTTCCTTTTCCTGGAAGACCCCATAGCCCCTTCCTTTTTCCTGCCACCTTTCTCCACAATGAGAACCCAAAGCAGCTTACATCATTCTTTTCTTCATTTTAACTCTCAACAACCCTGTCAGGGAGATTAGCCTGCACATTTGTAACTGTCCCATGGTCACCCACTGAGCTTCCATGGCAGAATGAGGATTCAGACCTGGATCCCCCAGCTCCTAGTCTGAAAGTCTAACTGGCCTGCCTTTGTGGTGTAGCTGCAGCCAAACAGTAGCAGGGAACCAGGCCTGTGGGAGTCTCATGGTGGCAGGTTGCCTGGTGTTTGCTGCCAGGCCTGGCCCCAGTAGATCCTCCTTCAAGAGTCAAAAAGCCCTGGAAAGTGCCTTTCCCCCTCCCCCTTCCTTTTACTGACAGAAACCACAGCTTCAACTGGCAATAGCAACACCCACTGAGCATGTTTGTTTCTTCAAATGACATGTGCTGCTTCTGTTATTTGAGGGTTAATCCCCCTCCTCCAGGGAGGGTCAGCAGAATAGTACAGCCTGATCTCGTAAGATCTCAGAACGTAAGTGGGGTTGTTACTTGGAAGGGAGACCAGCAAAAAAGACTGTTGAAGAAGGCAATGGCAAACAACCTCTGCTTCTCACTTGCCTTGAAAGCACCAAAGGGTCACCATACGTTAGCTGTTACTTGGCAGCACTACACACACACAACACCTCCCCAACACACTTTTTAAAAGGTTTCAAATTTTTCCACAAATGTAGGACTTTTTTCAGGTTTGTAGAAACACCTTTCTTGTCTGTCCATGGCTCCAATCTCCAGATTTAAGTATCCACAGATCTGACAATGTTTAGAAATAGATGTATTTATTATAAGACAAACTCTGCATGTGACACCCAATTCCCCCCCCCCCCATTTTTACCAATTAAAGATGAGTTGGTTTTATGCAATGTGTACATTCAGATGACATTTGTGGCAATAATTTTCTGTTCTTGCTGAAGAACAAAAAGTGAATCTTAACCCTCCATATACAAAACAAAGCACAAAAGCTTGGCATGCTATGTTTAAATAGTTACCTCTTACATATTTCTCCTTACATATGAGGAAAAGTTTTTCTTTATTATACCTCAGTCTGTCTTCTATTAAAGTAAAGAATTCTTTAAATCAATAATAACCTTTTAGAGATGAACCACTTTGTAATTACATCCTCCAATGCCAGGTAATTGTTTGCATATTTTTATAGAAAAATGAAAAGGGAAAACATACATCTTTATGATTTTTTAACAAAAATCTCTCGTTTGAACCAGTTATCACCCTGCAGTAGATTAACTTTTTTTTTAATCAACATTCTTTATTACTCACAGTTGATTAATTTATTTCACACAAGAATCAAACAACTCAATAAGCCAGCTGTAGAAGGGGAGGAAGAGGCAGTACAGTAAATCAGTTGAGATCTGATTTGGATAGATGTGTTATTTATTAAGGATAATAATATTCAACCCTAGGACTTAAGGGCAATGTTTGATTTGAGTCAAATCAATCTTGGAATATCTTTCTGATGGCTGTGTGACATTTCCAAAAGGAAATTGGGAAAAGCCCAAACAGGAGTGATCTCAGATTAAGAAACAACACAGACATCTAGAAGGCTCTTGGCCTACGGAGTAAGATGACAGCAACCAGAGCTCCCCGAGGCACTTTCCCCAGATGCCTACTCCTTTTATGCCAGCCATCTGGGTTCATTTAAAGGCTCGGCCTCTGTGTGTGTGTTTGTGTGCAAAGTGGTAGGTGGGGGAAGGGACTACGACATCTCATGTTTCATGCTTGAGTGTGGGCAGGACAGCGAGCTAAAACCTTCTGCCTGGACCTTCTCAAAAAGGCAGCCTCATCTGCTGGTCCCTCCAGAGAAGCAATTTGACCAACAACAGCTGCAGGGAGTATGGTTAGTGTATTCTTGATTCAATGTGAAAGATGTTAAATAGGAAATTTCAGAAGCTCCCTTGTTCAGAGGAGAACAGAAGATCAGGGAGGGGGAGACCCTGGAAAACATCCATGAAATTAGCCCCAAATCATTGCCGATCCTGAGCTTTTTCTGATGAGCTGTCCATCTTCTAAGTTACCGCAAGTTTTCCCAAGGCTAGTGTGACGCAGATCACCCAGTAGCACATCCAAAAGAATAACATGTGGGAAATCTACTTCCACTTTTAGAGGCGGGTAGGATGGGAATGGAGGTTCTGCATCTGTTTTAGTTTAGTTTACATTGATTTGGGTGGGAACGCAGTGCAATTTCATATTTTTTTTAAAATGCTGATCAAATGAATGTAGTAATACATAACAAGACAGCAAATCTCAGAAACATCTTCTCTTAATTCCTTTAACTTTCTTACAGCATTTCCCTTCTTCTTCCAGATTTTAGGTACATTTTTGTGACCCAGTCCCTGTCCCTCCAAGAAAACTTTGTTTTGGAGTGTGGGCTGTGTAATATTTTCACATGAGAATATATTAATGCGCAAAGAAGCTAGGTTATTTGTCTGATTCATGGCAGAATGGAACCAAATTTTCATAAGTTTCTATTTTCACTCTGTGTGATTTGGGATTTTAACTGGCCCCTGTTAACTATGCCTTTAACATCATCTTGCTTCATGCTGTGAAATTTGCTGGTTCCAGCATGACAAGCACTGTTAAAGACACAAGAGAAGGTGAGGACAGCGTTATTTTCTAGTCAAATGGTGCCAACTGCCTGGAGAAAAAAAATGTTCTGCCCTTTCCCACACATTAAACCTCTGTTCAAAGGACAGGACACTTTGAACAGGCCTGTTGACAACTGTAAGTGAACCTCATCTCCTCACTCCAAGCTTTAAGACGAGAGCTTGACTGAATCCTTGAACAGAGATGGAAAAATCAACTGTGTCGGGCATGATAATGCAAATTATTACTCCATGTTCTCTATCCGCTTTGAGTCCAAGTGAGAAAGGTGGACTATAAATTACGTAAATAAATAAAATATTTGCCATAAATAGCCTCTTTGATATATGATGGCAGACTGATTTAACCAGGTCTCGGCTATTGAGGCTTGTCCTTTAGCCTCCATATTAGATTCCCATGAGAAAACAATGGACTCCAGTTATAGAGAAAGGGATGCTCCCTTCTTTGTCAGCCAGCACCAAGTTAACAGCAATGCCATAGGGGACTCTCAGAGGCATCTAAATCTAGATTGTTTTCAGCTTATAATCAACAATTTTATTTATTCATTGGCTCCCGACAGAGGAGGATCAATGACAGATGAAGCAAGTAAGTAAATGCTCTGTTGGGAAAATACATTAGTGTCATAGTTATGGTTTATTGCATGCCTGAGTGAAAAGCAGAAGCCTGTAGAACACAGCACAAGGAAACAGGGACTGTCTCCTTAGCCAAAAATTGCAGTGGTAGAGATTTAGCAAGCTGTGCATTGGCATTGATGAAGCTTTGTGGCAACATGATTGTATTGTGGGCAGTCTTCCATTCTATCAGTGAAATTACCCGCCACATCTTCTAGAGAGAAAAGAATTAGTGGCAACTTATTGCTGTGATACTGCAGCACTTTGGACAGAATCTCTTCACTGTTACAAAGCTTTTGAACAGGTATGAAAATTTAACCCAATTTGCTCAGTTTTGTAACAGTCCATTTTATATTCTGTTAAATGTTGGAATGAGATGTCTAAAATTCTGGCCATGGTCAGACTTGAGAGAGCCTCACTGAGCAGAAAGCAATTCTATATGCATACAGGGGAGGTGACTGCCACCCCCCCCCTCCAGCCTCTTATATCCTCCTATACCAGTGCAGAAGGGGGGAGCAGGAAATCTTAATCCACACAGCCCTTTGGATCCTGGAATAGCAGCTAAACAAGACACAGTGTGAGAAGCAAGACCCATGGGTATATTCATGGGGCTCAGTAGTAGAGCATCTACTTGGTATGCAGAAGGTCCCAGGTTCAATTCCTGGCATCTCCAGCTAAAATCTTTGGGGCTGGTGGGTGCAGGAAGGACCTTGGTTTGTTCCTATAGACTTTCCAGTCTTCTTTTCAAACCATTTCTTCCCACCTTCCTGTCCTTTTGATATTTGTAGGCCCCAAGGATCTTTTGGGGCTGGTGGGTGAGGGGTGGATATTTGTGAAGCCCGAGGGTCTTGTGAAGCCCTCCAATAATTAAGACGGCGGCTGTTCAGGTAGAAACGCTTGCTGCCCCTCGGAATGTGGCTCACCTGACAGGGGAGGAGTGTTTCCTATATTTTTGGGTCAATTTTTGGAGACCGGGTGCTCAGAATGTTGGGGAAGAGCTCTTACGTACTATTGTTGTGTGTCCACATGCTAAGTGTGAGTGGAGCGTGATACGGAACTGGAACAGAGTTCTTTTGCAGTGCACTTGGCACTACAAACATTTTCCTGCCAATGATTGGACTTTTAGGGTGAAATATCTTCTGTTACTCCATGGTTGTGGTGACTGGGAGAGCTATACGGGAACTTGGAAGATAGAGGTGAGGGACTCTCTTAGTCCTTATTCTATTTGTGTAGAAGCTCCTTGGGATATTTTTGATTTCTATCCCACTGACTGGGGCATGGAGTCTTTTCTTGACATCACTACTACACATGGACAGGAATGGTGGGGAGACCGGGGATATGAGTGTTTCTACTGTTGGCATGCTCAGTATTACACTCCCAGAGGTATCCTGAGACCTGATAGGGTACCGATTAATTTTCGGAGTTATCCTGACTTATCTACTTGGTGTAATCCAACTGTGAATTGGGAGGATGGGATGGACTTATCTTAGGTTCCTTCTATTTCTTTTTCTCAATGTTTTCGTTCTCCAGGTACACTTACATTCTCTCGAATGGGATTACTCGCACAACGTTTGGTTAAATTTGGCACACCGCCTGAAGTTTCCGGCCTTTTGTCTCCATAACGGTCTGGATGCCAAAGATGTTTTTACTTCATGTTTATGGGGGGTTCCTACTCCTTTTAGGTATTTACAAGCAAACACTATCCATAGTTCTATTTACACATGGGGGAATTTTACACCTACCCTGGATGCGACCACGCTTACTGTTCAGCTCCTGCATGTGGTTCCTGCCCAAATGTGTGTCACTTTTTCGGGGTGTCAGGAACATTGTTTTAATGTATCCAATACAGATTTACATTGCAATGAGACTTATAACTCCCTGGCTGCGGCATGGCATTCTATTTTGCCCACCGGTTGGTTTCTTCTTTGCGGACGAGTAGCTTATTCTTATATTCCAGTTTATTCTGATGGGGGTCCTTGTAGTTTTGGTAGGCTTATGCCCCTTTTGGTACCTTGGAGGAGACATTCAGAGGGGGCCAGGGAGAAACGGGACATTGTACACTTAGATGAGAATTGTGACCCTCATGCCCATTTGCTTTCTTTAAGTGAGACTATAGCTCTGGCTAGTTCTCTGGTTGGAGTTCCTGGGTTGACAGTTTTGACTTCGAGAAATTTAAATGCTATTGCTTGTTTATTACTTCTCAGTATAAATGATACTTCCCAAGCTTTGGGGGAAATGCTACAGGATTTGCATACTACAGAGAAAGCTACTATGCAAAACCGTATGGCTATCGATTATCTTCTTTTACGTGCTAATCGTGGCTGTGAGGATTTTGAAGGGATGTGTTGTCTAAATCTTAGTGATCATTCCAGATCTATTGAAAGTCGTATTAGGGATCTGAAGGATTTGACTAATAAAGTAACAATATCGGATGGTCACTGGTGGGATGACTGGTTTGGAGGTTGGTTTAGTGGTTTAAGGGCAACTATAAAAACATGCCTAGTTTTTGTTTTCTTTGGCATTTTACTCCTTTTCGGGCTTTGTTTTGGTATTCAGTGCCTTCCCTCTTGTTTTGCTTTTTGCCGCTCGTTTTCTCTACCATCTGCTTCCTCGAGGGAAGATATGATGCTGCGCTCCTTACATCCTAGCGGTTTATAGTGGTAGCAGTGAGCCTATTGGTGGCTACTGTACCAAGAGGGGGGACTTGTAGTAGATATGAGGCTATATAGATTTATAGGTTTATTAGGGATCCAATGTATCATTTGAATATAATGAAGGCCTAGTATATAGAAGGCCTCTCTTCTTTGTGGGTCAAGGGGGATTTTTCCTAGTTGCTGTTAACAGACAAGACACAGGAGACATTCTTCTAGCACAAAAGTAGATATCAGGTTCATGGTTCTAATTGTTTACTGCTATAACTGCATAGTGTCTGGGTCACAATGAATCTTTCCCTGGCTATCAGAGAATAACACTTTTGTTTGGATGAGAACAAGCCTTGGCCGATATGGCTTAGGTTATGTCAAGTAAATACGTGACGCTATTGCATAGGCACACCTTTCTTTCCTTTGACCAATAAGGGAATTTTGATGTAAATGTTGTTTAAGTTTCTCTAACCAATTATGCCTTTTGTATATTATTCTCATGATGATGATGTGCTGATGTCATTTTAAGTATTTAACTTCATGTATTTCCTGGTTGGGCTCAGAAAGCAGTCAGTTTGAATGGGTCTTTTGGCCTGTTTTCCGTATTTCATTGCAATAAAATACAAGAACTTCCTCCTCATTTTGACTTCATTTTGACTGGATCTTAATTTATACTACAACATGTAAAAGTAACCTATATGGGGGTAAACCCTTCCTTGCTTTCTCTCCTTTATTGTACTCATTGTCTGGGTGCCTTTCCCCCTAGTCCAGCTCCAATTCTGGAAGTGATCCAGGTTGGGAGAAAATAGATAGAAGGTAGGTCAGAGTTTGCATCTTTCTATGCATGGGCCCAGACTACTTTAAAGAGATAAAGATGGATCTGCCCATAGAATTAGGGTTACCAGCCTCCAGCTGGGGCCTGGAGATCTCTCGCTTTTACAACTGATCCCCAGCTGACAGAGATCAGCTCCTCTGGAGAAAATGGCTGCTTTGGAGGGTGGACTCTATGGCATTGTGCCATGCTGAGGCCCCTCCCCTCCCCAAACCCCACCCTCTCCTGGATCCACCCCCAAAGTCTCCAGGAATTTTCCAACCCAGACCTGGCAACCCTGCAAACAGAATTACATTCACTGACATCTAAAGGTTTAGATAGGAGCAACTGCATAATCTTAAACAGAATTAATTATACCTTTCTAAGCCCTTTAATTTCAGTTGACTTAGATATTACAGGACAAACCATATTGTCAAGTGGTGCCTCAAAAAAAAGGAACTGGAGTAATGCTATGTCAAAAAATACAGTGATGGGGAGAGATCAGTGGCCTTGCGGCTCACCTGGTGCCTACCTCATTTTCATTTAGATGCTAGACCAAAACATTTCTGTTTACCCAGGTTTTTAACTAAGAGCTTGTTTTTTGTTCCTAATCTGAGGGCTCTTTTATTAATTAATATTACTTTGGACTGCTTTGTTTTGTGCTTTTATACCATGGTTATTGAAATTAGCTTTGTTTTATTATGTCAGTTGTGAACCACACCAAGCAGGTCTGGAGAGGCATCATACAAATTTCCCAAACAAAGAAACAAAACTTGACTATTAAAGAGGTTTGTGTACATCATGAGCAAACACAGGTATGTCTGTGATTTCTGAACGGGGCTTTAGTACGTGACAGTAAAATGTTTCAAGTATGGAGTGCCAGTTGTTTCAGAAACTGATCAGAGGCCTATGGTATCTTTTGCTAGGCAGATATCTTTCCCAAGATCCAGAAACCTTTTTCCAGCTATGGCTTTATGCCTTAACAATTACATATAAAGTAGGAAATGATCTGGTACCACATTCTCCAGATGTACCTGTTGCTCTTTGATTTTCCTGACTATCCTGAAACTATCCTGAAATAGCCACATTCAAAGCCCTGGCAGCGATAGTTATGGTAGTTATGGTTATCCAGTTTGCAAGGCATGGTGTACCACATCTGTTGGTTTCTGATAACAGCTTTCATTTTGATGGACATGAATTAAAAACTTTGGATGCACCATTGGTTGGCCATGCTCATGCACTCCCTCACTCTCCCCCCCCCCCCTTCGTTCATGTGAAAAGTATGATTGAAACCTTCCTAGTTTTGGAACCCTTCAACAAAACTTCTATTTGTTGTAATAACAGCAGGATACAGATGCCTGAACAAATATGATTTTTTTCCCCCTCACTGCCCCATAAATCAGAATTCTAAACTGGGGTTTAACTATATTTTAGAATGCCAGTTTGTGGGAAGAAAACAAACTCCAATTTGTCCAAGCCCCTTATTCAGATGCTACAGCAAATTAGAGTTTGGATGAAGGAATCCATAATCAGGAGGAAGCTTTCAGTTGTGCTCTATGCACAACAGGAGGAGAGAGATGAGGTGTGCGCATGGCAAACAAGCATCACCTGAATGTGACCTATATAGTCTATGTAGATCAAAAGACCTCCTTGAAGGCTAACTGAGCAATGTTAATGTGTGGATATGGTATCATAATTAGTACTAGTTTTCCTGTTTACGTTTGATAGCCCTGAGCAATTTGTTTGCTAGCAGAGGTGCTGGGAAGCCATCCATCCCTTTAGAAAGAGTAGTAAGTGTTCACATGGAGGACTTGAACTAGCTACTCCATGCCAGCTGACTTAGGGAGAGGTTAGGTTGTTCCATAGCAATTACTTATGAAATAGTTTAATTTGAAGATTAACTAAACTGAAGGTGAGTTAAGCAGACTATAACACAGACATGCTCGCTTTCCCCAGAATACATTTCCCCCCTATCTAGATGAGTATTCAAATACACAGTCTCAAGAAAAAACATACATTTTCTGAACATGTCATGTAGGATGTTCTTATTTTAAACACTCCTAACCTTCTCAAATGGCAGTTGTTCCAGGGAGCAATGTCCCAGCACTCATGCGTTTTCCTTTAGAAGACCAGCTCACCCAGTGTCGATGACTGATCCATCGCTGGATGCCAAACCAGCAGAGTAGATCAGTCAGAAACTGTCACTTTCAGGTGAGTCCCTTTTATGAAAGAGCAACATTATCAAAGAAAGGCTACTTCTTTAAGGAAGTTTTTGCTTTGCCAGGATATATTAAACAACTGAACAAGCCTAACAAGGAAAAAGCATTCTGACAAATTTTGGAGCTACACCCTGTTCAGGGAAGGCCTGTCTGTTTTCACTTACAAAGAAGTAACTTTTCTATGACAACATATACTCCAACCAACAAATACAACCTTTCCAAAGGGAAGTCATTTTGTAAATGCTGAGGCAAGGAGAAGAAGGAGGAAGAAATTAGTGGATTTATACCCCACCCTTCACTACCCGAAGGAATCTCAGAGTGGTTTACAATCCCTTTCCCTCCCCTCAACAGACACCCTGTGAGGTAGGTGGGGCTGAGAGAGCTCTCTCAAGAACTGCCCTTGAGAGAACAGCTCTGAAAGAACTTATGACTGACCAAAGGTCACACCAGCAGCTGCACGTGGAGGAGTGGGGAATCAAACCCGGTTCTCCCAGATTAGAGTCCGCGCACTTAACCACTACACCAAACTGGCTACCAGTATAACTGCTCAGTCACTGTGATTCTCTTCTGTTCTTTCTGCCTGGAAGTTCCTGTTGGAAGTTCTAGATGCAGTGTCCCCTGTATAAGACCTCCAGACTGAGTGGCAAGAGAGGCTAGATAGCTAGATAGGCACACTGACCTTTCTTCCTGTGTTTACTCTTCTGTCACTGTCCTCTTTGAAATGCAGACTGTGTTCTCAGGGAGCATTTCCCCTTCCTTCTTCTCTCTCACACTCAGATGAAGACAAGCTCTCTTCCTGCATGCACCAAGAGAGAGATATAAGGCAGGTGGGCCTCTTGTCATCTGCTTCCATCCTTTAGCTGGTAAATTAGTAATCTATCATGTCCCTACTCTTTCCTATTTATTCTCAAATAAAGAGAAAAGTATTTCTCTTCTAAACTTGCAACATGGCTCTGTGTAGCTTTGTAAACTGAGTAACCTGGTAAAGTGATGCTCTTGCACATGTAGCTTTATTTAAGCACTCTGCTAACTAATGGTGACTTGACTAACCACACCAGTTAACCTCGGTAGTTCCCAGCACAAAGATTTACAATGAACTACAGAGATCTTTGGACTCGTAATTCCTTTCAGTAACTCCCAAGAGGTAGTTCCCTATCTCTTCTCTAAACTTTGCTCCTTTGAGGTGAAGTGGCTACAGAGAAGGCCTGGGCCATGGAGAGCCATCAAGAAAACAGTAGGCGTAAGTCTGTGGTTGCCAACCTCCAGCTGGCACCTGGAGATCTTCAGCTATCACAGTGAACCTCCAGATGACCAAGATCAGTGCCCCTGGAGAAAATGGCTGCTTTGGGGGGTGGGCACTGTGGCATTTTACTCTGGTGAGGTCCTTCCTTTCCCAGGCTCCATCTTCCAAATCTCCAGGTATTTCTCAACCCATAGTTGGCAACCCTAGGAAGGTCATGCCCTATTAAAATATTCTGTCAGCCTGATTCATCTCAAATTGCTGATTCTCATGTATATCAGCAAGATCATCTCAACTATATTTGAACATCTCAATATGCCTCTTGCCAACAGAATTGCTACAGGGTTGGAGAATCATATACCTTTCTGTGCTGCAAGGACAGTGTGAATGTGGATAACATGCCAGCCTTTCACGTGGTGAGAAGCATGGTCACCTAGAGTGCTTTCCTCCCCTTTGATGCACACTAGAGTTGCCAGCTCTGGATTGGGACATACCTGGAGATTTGGGGGGTGGAGCCTGAGGAGGGTGGGGTTTGGGGTTCAATGCCATAAAGTCTGCTTTCCAAAGTGGCCAGTTTCTCCAGGTGAACTCATCTCTGTTGCCTGGAGATCAGTTCCCAGGAGACCTCCAGCTACCACCTGGAGACTGGCAACCCTAATGCACACATACATGTGCTTCTAAATCATCTAATTTGGCCTGTTTAGGCTCCATATACCTGGTGAAATCCTAAATGAAATGTAGGATTGCAAAATGCATTTAGAGCTTATGTGCATCAAATCAGATCATTCAGCATCACTATGCATGCCCACTGGCACTGGAGGCAGAGCCAGCACATGAAGAAGGCAGATAATAAAGAGTGCTCCCCTCTACTATTCCGCACTGTGCATAGAGCTGCTCTATTATCCAAACATACCTAAAGTAAATGTAGAAGACAGGTTCATGATATCAAAATCTTTGAGAATCACTGCCCCAAAAAGCTTCTTCTGTTCATAAAAGAAAAACAATCTTCAGTCCTTCTCAGACTTAAAGAATATGAACTAAGAACAAGAATTAGCAACATCTGCCAACATTCATTCTTTATGTATGAAAAAGGGGCTATGTAATGCAATTTTTTTAAAAAAAAAATGCATATGCATAGAAACTATACCTCCCCTTTTTATTTGGATTACATATTGTTCTCTGGGGTTCAAGCAGTAAAGGAGCAGGGAGTCTAGATTTTATTTTCTCACATTTATATCTTCAACAAGCCCATCTAACCCTCAACAACACTGTGAGGAAGGTTAGGGTGAAAGTGAGCAGCCCACAATCATCCAGCAAGCTTTATGCAAGCAAAGATCTGAACTCAGATCTCCTTGGTCCAACATTCTAACCACTATACTACATCAGCGCATGTAATCTCTTCAAAATCTAATTAGCAGCGTTAAGCCTTCAAATGAGAACAAGCTATTCATTCCAACAGCTGGATATCTGCATGTGTTAATGTATGCAACATAAGCCAGAGAGGGTTTTTTTAACCCCTTTAGGAGTGATAGGGATCATAACCAAACAACATAGTGATATTTTGGAAGACATTCATTGCATACCAAAGCTGGATATTATAAAGAACCTTGAATTCCATCCAAGCAGATAAATCAGCCTATGCAATAATTCACTGGGGGGAAATATGTTGTAGTGACTGAGGGGAGGAAGTAAACTGAGATTTCCATAAATCATCACTAAAGGTTGTTAACATGGCAAGGGCTCGTTTTTCAAGCTTGAAAGAAGCTTCATATCCACCCGGAGGCCACCAAGGAAGAGGCTTTTCTTTCCTTATTTTTTGGTGGTCTATCCAGATCCATTTGCTGAGTGAATGTTTGCAAGGGCTGGACTAAAAACAGCACTGAGAAGGGCTCTATGGCAGGAAAACAAGGGAATCTGTGCCACCCTTTGGTGTTGCAGGTGACCAGTGGTGGCTTCCCATTCATTCCTTCTCAGCTGTTAAATATGTAACCGTGGGCGCCATGACACCTGCCAACACCTTTTTGGGTGTCTATCAAATGTTTTTAGGGTGAGTCCAGGTAGGGCTTTTGCCCAGCAAGGCTTCTGATTGGCTATTTGATTGGCTGTGCAGATTCTTCAGAAGTGGTTTTGTTAGCAGCTGCCACCACAGCAGAAGGATCAGCACTGTGTTACCCAAGTTAAGCTCTGGCAATCATTTTGTGGCTGGCTGTGCCTCCTGCTGCAGCCATTTTGTTGCTGTGCCCACCATGCTGTGCCAGAATTCCAAATGTGCCCACAGGCTCAGAAGGGTTGGGGACCCCTGATGTAAATAAACATAATCTGAACAGAATGTTGTAAGGATGCATTTGCATGGAAATTTTCTCTTTTAAATACTGGAATCCAGCAGACCTGGTCCTCCCAAGACTCATGCACAATTGTCTCCTGCCCTTTTAGAAGCCCTTTTTGTAGTGCATGTGGACAGGGGACCACGTGGACAGAGTTCTGCCCACATGATTCTTGTAGGATATGGAAAGTTAGCATCAGTGACTTCTCAGGGAAAGGTAGCCTGAACTGGTATATGCTCCTGTAAAATATTTTCCGGTACCCTTTTCATTTTACCAGCTTTCAGTGGGTATCTCAAGGCCCTATAGCATGGATTAAAATGTCAGAAAGCCTGCACTTTCACCCTCAGCAGAAGTCATTGCTGTTCTAGATTAGGCAAAGCCAACTCTGCCATGGAAGGCTAGCATGGTGTAGTTGTAGAGTGGTGGACTACGTTTCAAACGACACATTTTTAAAGACTTGGGTCCAGGGAAACCAGCAGGTGTGGGGAAAGGTGTGGAGAAAGAAGTACTTTTCTCCCTTTCTCACAATACAAGAACTCGTGGGCACTCAATGAAATTGCTGAGCAGTCGGGTTAGAACAGATAAAAGAAAGTACTTCTTCACCCAAAGAGTGATTAACACATGGAAATCACTCCCATAGGCAGTGGTGGCAACTGCAAGCATGGACAGCTTTAAGAGGGAATTAGTTAAACATATGGAGCAGAGGTCCATCAGTGGCTATTACCCACAAGGTATAGATAGGAACTCTCGGTCTGGGGCAAGTGATGCACTGTTTTCTTGGCCCTGGGGGGGGGGGGCAACAGTGGGAGGACTTCTAGTGTCCTGGCCCTACTGGTGGATCTCCTGATGGCACCTGGTATTTTTGGCCACTGTGTGACAGAGTGTTGGACTGGGTGGGCCATTGGCCTGATCCAACATTGGCTTCTCTTATGTTCTTATGTTCTCTTAATGGCTTAAAAAAGAGAGAGAGACCGAGCCCAAATGGGTTCAGAATGGCACTGTGGGGGGTGGAAGGGCTTTTGCTTTCCCCTCCCAAGCCATTTTCTGCACACAAAAAAGCATTCCCCACAGTTTTGTTGTAGCGGTGGGGAATGAGAGTTAGGTCCAGTGTCTTTCCTGTGAAAATGAAGGGCTTTTTTATTATTTTAAAAAAGCAAGCATTTTATACTTTTCCTAGTGTCCATTTCCTCCTCATCTTGCTTTGTATGTGTGCTATGTATCAGTTCCTGAAGGAATCTCTTGTCAAGAACCCTTACATTTAATAATAAGGGATGATAAGAACATGCCCTCAGTGGAACATAATTGAAAATCAGGTTATCTGACTATTGCTTCCTCCTTAAACAGACTCGTCTCTTGATAGATTGTAACCGGAATTTGTTTAGAGGTTTTTCACATTAAAGAAGCTGGCATGTAGATGCGATTACATTTTTAAAAAACAACAACTAAAAGCAGTCAGTTCTGCTTTACAGCGCAGTGCATTTTGATGGACAGGCGTAATCCTTTAACTTGTGTATTACTCATCTGGTGGTGGAATGAAATGATTGTCAGTACTGGTACAGCTGCATGTTTACCAAGGTTCTCAAGGAGCTTGTTTTAAGACTGCTAAATGGGAAACAAATGACTACAGTAGCCTATTTACATTTTGGTTTGAGAAATGACTCAAAGCTTCACTCAGCATTCAGTAGGGGTGAGGAGGAAAGTGAGGGGAGTGTGTGTGTGTGGGGGGAATTATGCACTCAGGTTGCTTCCTTTCATGCAGGTTGTTTCATTGTCACCCAGACAAGGGACACAGACCACTCACTTGGCACAAACAGATGTGTGCAGAGCTCCCAGATCTTCATCAGTCTGTAAAAGATAGATTGCATGCGTGATTTGGATCAAGCTGTGTGGCAAAGGGAGGCAGAACTTAACCTTTCATCTCCCACCCACTTGCACTTGCATTTACAAATTCACTAGTACAGCAGGGGATAAGGCACCTTGATTTCTCCCTGGCCCTGCTATCTACCCAGCTCCTTCCTCTGCAGTGCCAAATCTGGGGTGCCGGTTTCATTTAAGGCTGCCAACTGTCCAGGAACAACATGTCCCTTTAACTGAAGTTTAATATGCAGAAATGGGCAGAATAAGCTTGTCAATGGCATGAAGTTCATTAATATCACCTGATAATTGCTGCAGATCAGACAGGTATAAAGGGGCAGCTAAAGAGGCTCATTTAAAACCTGGCAGGCCTAGCTGTGGAAAGGGGGAAGAAGCAGGAGGACATGAGGCAATCATGCCCTGCGTGGGCTCAGGATCTCACAATGCTACCTGTGGCCTTGCCACTTTTGCCGGATGGGCTGGGCAGACCAGACAGAAGAATAAATTCCTAGTCCGTTCTGGACATAGAGACAGATGGCTGGAGGTGGGCCAGTGTTTGGCTCCCTTTTACATTGTAGATTTTCAAATCCCAGTTTTTAAATCAACTTTGCTATGGCCACCAGTTACAGACAAATTTTTTGAACAAGGAACTATGAAATTTTTGCCTTCCTCATGAGGCAATAGTTATTGGTACTGTTTAAAATGTGCATAACTGCTGTCACAACTGACTGGGGGGCACTGATGCACTGAGCTGGGAACACAGTACAGCATTATGTGGGGGCGAACTCCTTGCATAACCCAAAATGGGGTCCCTTTAAGGATCCTTGAGGTGTGTGATAGCCACCTGCATAGCCATAACTGCTAATGGTTAGGAACAATGACCTCTACCACTTCTTGCCTTAAAATAATTCTCTTTCCTCCATGGTCCCCCAACAGATGTAGTTTTGCTAGCATTCTAGCTGCCCCAACAACTTTAATAGCACTATGATATACAGAAATAGTAAGTGAAGCTTTTCCTGATACAAAGATAAAATAATGGGAAAGCTTTGGCTGCTTAACTTCTGTACTTCAAACCTTTGTTAAAGGTGCTGGAAAAGGACCAGTTTTTAAGAAAAGTCTGTCTTTGTTTGGCCATCTTTCTACAAATCTGACTTTGGGATGTTTATATTTCTGTGTCAGCTTTAAGCATTTTGAAACTATTTCCATCAGCCATGTTTGATCTCTGCTCTTCCATGTTATTACTTTCTATGCGCTTATTAACTCTTCAAGCATGACATGCTCAAGAGATCAAGAGCGGACTCAATCTTAATAAGGAAGCCACTTGGAGTTTTTAGCTTGCTGCTCTCCAGAAATCTCATTTTCATCGTGATTTTTTTTGGGGGGGGACTTGCAGGGGTATATGCAGCTCCTTTCTTCAGATTTAAGTGGATTAAACTTCATTTAATATAGCAGGTATACAAGCTGGCTTATAGAATTTATAGCTTGTGACTCTCAGTTGCGCTAGCATGGACTTTGAGTGTATTCTTGCCCATCCCAACATAAAGAGAGCTCCCCCTCAGACTTCTTGGCTTTTCCTGACATGCCTTCTATGCCATGATAAAAAACCAGCAAGGATAGCCTCCCCATTGTTAAATTGTATGGTGTTGACAGCAGCACATCTTGGATTCTTGCCTATCAAGTACATGTTCAGGTCATAGGTGCTCTTCTAAGGAAAATAGTGGCAGCTGTGTAATAGATACTAAGGTCCTGCCATGTTGAGTGGGTGGCATTATGGTTTAGTGTTCTGTAGTACTCTGGTGTGATAGTGTTTTCTTGGTGGGTCTCTTGCTCTTAATTTCTCTCCGTGTTTTTTTCTCTTTTCTGCTCACTTGCTCACATCACTTGCTGTGCTGGCCTGCAAGCTTTCCAGCCTTGAAGTCTCATCTGAGGTAGTGTAAAGAGTTTGGGGCTGACCACTTTAGAACTGTATCTTCCTAGCTGGGCCCTTGGGAGGGAAGGTGGCATGGTATAGCCCAGTCATGTCAGACCTCAGAAGCAAAGCAGGGTAGGTAGTTGGATGGAAGACCAGCAAGGAAGGTTCTGCAGAAGGCGGCAATGGCAAAACACCTCTGCTTCTCACATGTCTTGGGAACCCCTTGCTGAGGTCACTGTAAGTCTGTTGCAACTAGACTGTAAATACGTAGTTGCGCCCAGGGCTATTTTTGGGCAGGAACGCACAGGAACGGAGTTCCGGCTGGCTTCAGATTTGGCCACACCCACTACAGCCAAAACCTCTGCGTGCCTGGCTACAAAGGGAAGGCCTGGAGAACGACACCCTCCCCTGACTCCGAGGCGGGTGTACCGGGGGGGCCTGGAAGGATCTGTCCAAGGGCTGGCTTGTCCAAGCTCCCCGCAGGACAGATCCTTCCAAGGGAAGGCATGGGATGTGGCCTAATATGCTAATGAACTGGGCTGTCAGGGTGTGGCCTAATATGATAATGAGTTTCTGCTGTTGGGTGTGGCCTGTTATGCTAATGAGTTCCTGCTGTGCTATTTCTACAAAAAAAGCCCTGGTTGCGCCCTTAACAACTGTTTTATTAGTAGCAATTTTCAGAAGACAATTTTATTGCTATGTAGTTAAAACAAAAAAAATTAACCACCTAATTTCTACATATAAAGCTGATGCTGAAGGCATAAGAACATTTTTTTCCTTTTTGTGTTGTCCTATGAAGAGAGTTTATGTAAGACCTGGGCCATACTGGGGAGACCTGTATTCAAATGCTGGCTCAGTTACAATGTTCAGTTATAATGTTCAGGCTACTAACTGTTCTAAAGGAGAAAAATGGGGAAGATGCTATGTTGATCTCCTAGAAGGAAGGATGGGGTTTAGAGGTTGCAGTAGTACTGGAGAAAAATGTTCTGTCCTCTTAGTGTATGGAAATAAGCAGCTGAAGCTTTTCATGGCATGGAGATAAATAACATCATCTGGTAACATCCCATTAAGTTGCTATTAAAGGAACAGGACATTCCCCCCCTCCAGGCTGTTGTCAGCCCTGACTGGGGTACAAATATCATCAGTGAATGAATGGGCTTGATGGTTTGTGTCCTATGCTCAGTGCTGCCAGATCCAGCCCAGGTCCAACCTGACTCACCCCTTGACTTTCTGTCCCATCTCCTTGATCTGTCAGCCTGATTTTGATGCACTGCCCCAGCCTTTGCTCCATCCCATTGCTTTGTTACAGGTCTTGGTGTGATCTTCCAGCTCTTGGCCTTTCAGCCTGGACCATGACTCAGAACCTGACTACGCCCTCTGAGAGGATGTTTGCCTGTCTTTACTGAATGAAAACCTGGTGCTGGTAAGACCATACACACTCTTGTCCTTCCATCGGCACAGCAGTAAGACTTGATGATCTATGACTAGAAATGAATCCTCCCTCTATACAAAATGCAGATAGTAATTAATACTGAACAGACATTTTGTAATGGTTGAATTTATGACTGACCCAAGGTTACACCAGCAGCTGCATGAGGAGGAGTGGGGAATTAAACCTGGTTCTCCTACATTAGAGTTCGTGCTCCTAACCACTACACCAAACTAGCTCTCTCGGGGACACTTCCCCTCCCAGCGCCACCCTCTGTCCCCAACAATGGAGGAATGAGGTAAGTCATTGCAAGCCCCCCCCCCATGGACCCCAACATCAGTGAGGCAGTGAGTCAGCAGATCATAATTGACTGTCAAACACTGCTATAAGGTTGAGAAGTATCAGCAGCACCAACTCGCCTTGGTCCAGCTTCCTGTGGAGGTCGTCTGTGAGGGTGACCAACACCATCTCCATCCCATGGCCAGGGTGGAAACCAGATTGGAATGGGTACAACACCGATGTGTCATCCAGGATTTGTTGGAGCTGTTCTGCCACCACTCTCGCAATTACCACACCTGGAAATGAAAGATTTGAAACTGTGTGGTAATTGGCCACATCCATAGGGTCAAAAGTTGGTCTTTTTAAGAGTGGGACAACCACTGCCTCCTTCAGTCCCAAAGTATTGTTATGTCTCTTTTTTTCAAGCTAAGTTACCTGCCCTGGAGTTTCAGTGTTAATTTTTCTGTTGTTCTTGTTCAGTCACACAGTCGAATCCGACTCTTCACGACCCCATGGACCATATCACACCAGGCCCTCCTGTCCTCCGCTGTCCTCCGGAGTTTACTCAATTTCATGTTTGCTGCATCGATAACACTATCTGTAACCATCTCATCCTTTGCCATCCCCTTCTTCTTTTACCTTAAATCTTTCCCAGCATCAGGGTCTTCTCCAGTGAGTGCTCCCTTCTCATTTGGTGACCAAATGTTAAGTTAAGGGAAACTAGGTATTTGTTGTTGCTGCACCATGCAGTAGTGAGTTCATACATGCACAGTCACAGCTCTATGATGAAAATACAAAAATGGCAAGGACCTGGCTTTTATATCCTAATAAATGCAATAAACCTTATTGGTTTCAAAAGTCCATGTTGTAGGGTATTTGAGTGTGTGAGTGTATATATGTGGGAATCATAAAACTACCTTCTCACCTGTAGAATTAGGTAGTGGCCTAATGGGTCCCACCAGAAACTTAAGGGGTTGACTTAAAACTGTCCTAGAAGGGGGCCTTTTTGCCTCCTCCATATTGCTCAGGACTAATTATTATCCAGGTATAATTATAAACATCCAAAACAAATGATTGTTGACTGATTAGGCCATAACTGGCTAAGTCATAATTCATGTTGGCAGTAGGTTGTGCCTGGCAACTGCTGAGTGTCTGGGGGGGGCAGGGACATTGGGGGTACGGTCAGCAATGGCATGATATCACTTCTGGGAAAACCCCAAAGTAATGTTAGTTCTCTCTAGAAATTGCTGGAAACTTTAGGGTGAAACCATAGACTTTCTGGTGCTTCTTAGAGAGGACTGATATCAAATTCTGCTTTTCCTGGAAGTGACATTATGCTGTTGTGGACAATGATTTTTATTTATTTTTTTCTCCCACAAGCTGCATGGCTGCCAGGAATGGGAGAGCTCCCACCCCCAGCGGGCATATGGCAACCCTAGCTGGGTGGAACAGAGAGGACTGCTAGATCTCATAGGCTGGATGATTTGGTGAGCACCCTAAGACATCGATAGATGAATGGCTATTTTCAAGCCAACTCATTATCGGTTGAAGCAGCCAGCTGGATTGGGTAGGGAATGCCCTTGGTGCTTAGCAGCATCAACCAAACTTCATTTACTGTTGTGAGGCTTCGTATCTTCCAATGAAGTTTGAATTTGCAGGCTGGGATGAATGAAGCCAACAGTAATACTGGCTGAATTTGGAGTCAGTGTGGACTCATTTGCTGCAGTCTGCTCTTAAACTGATTGTTTATTTATGTTCTTAATCCTGTTTGTCAACCAAGAACAAAAACCTAGTTTAACCCATATTCTGGTATCTCATGCTGTCACTTGGGAGCATGGTAACAATGTTTTGTTAGACTTGCATGGTGTGCTGAAAGCTTAGGTTGACTTCATTGTATGATGTTGACAAACAGTAACTGGAAGCCACTATGGACTGAACTGAAAACAGTAGACATGATGTTGCATTCATATAGTGGTAGCTTTTCTCAACTCTTTTCCTGGGCTTGTTGCTTACCC
>NW_015165837.1:302810-347387 GCF_001447785.1 Gekko japonicus | reverse complement strand
AAAGGTGGGGGATGGGACAGGAGGCAGGGCTAGGGTTGCCAACCTTCAGGTAAAGCCTGGAGTACTCCTGACAGTACAACTGATCGCCAGATTACGTGGGTCATTTCCCCTGGAGGAAGTGACCAGTTTGAAGGGTGGACTAAATGGTATCACATCCATGCCAAGCTCTTTCCCCTCCCAAACTCCAGGCAGACCCCGTAACCTCCAGAAATTACCCAACTCCTGGAGGCAGGGCAACATCTGGCTGTGTTGTCCTCTGCAGTTATGCTAGAGACAGAAGGGCCATTTGTGTTGCATCATGCAACCAGAAGACAATAGACTTTCTGTGGTTGCTGGTACTGATCATCAGTATAACTGCAATCTCAATATTTGATTTGTTTCTCTGTTTGTGCACCATAGCACACGTTTGGCATGTAGGCTACATAAAAACAGGACAGATGCTGTAGATAAGAAGAGGAAGAATTGCAGCCGCTTTGGCATGTGATTAAATATGCAAGTGTGTGGGGAAGGGAGCAACTTTGGATAGAATAATTGCTCCTGGTATATAGACTTTGCAGAGATGCACTTAAGGGACTTGCACAGTTACAGTAAATCCCCACACATCATGATGAGGATGCGATGTGGGGGTCGTATAAAGGAATGAAAGACTCTGATCTGTGTGCAAAGGAGACCCAGCTTGTTGGCTTAGAAAAGCAATAGAGAAAAGCCAACAAAGCTCTCTGAGCACAATGAAATAAAAGCCAAATGCATATTTCTAAAAATATGCGTGTTAAATGCTCTGTGGGTTAGCAAGTTAAGCTCATGCAAACAAAGGTAGCTGGGAGAAGGAGCAATTTTGAATCTGTTGCATGGAATATTGTATACACTTGAAAGGTGCTGTGTTTCATATGTCAGAAACAGTAGAAAAGGAACTATGGTTTTGTGGAGAAGATGGGATATTTATCTATTTTGTCACCTGTATTGCCCCTTCCCCCTTTTCCTGAATATGTTACATTCAAATTTTGCTCAGTATCTTGACATGATTCACATTATGCAGAACTGATTGACTGATCTGGAAATAGCAAAAGGAATAATGAAATTGTCATTAATAGGGCAAAACAGGTGCAATGCTAGCAAAAATACTAAGTTGCAGTCAGACCACAGTTCATAAACTGTGGTTTGATCTAATACTGGCTAGTCAGTGGCACAGCAAACTGATTGGCTGCTGTCAAGCCAAGATTTTTAATGGGGTTTTGTAGCTGGGTTGGCAGTCACCATTTTTGACATCTGAGCTCACAAACTAGAGTACCTTCCGCAGGCTAGAGAAGATATCTTCCTCATTGGAAGACAGAAAGAAGGCAAGACGTAAAATCATAATTTGTTCTTTGGATCTGGTAATTACCCCAAGAGTACTGCACAGACAATGGCGTATTATGACGTGTCAATGCAATCTTAGAGAGTCAAATCTTTTCCAGGTTATCTTTAAATAACTCTAGTTGTTCAGAAGTTGTTCAAAGGTCTGGACTTCCTCTTCCTTATGCTGACAAGTTTTCACTTGAGCAACTAACTTCAAAACGCATCTTTATGACAGAATGTGTGACGATCTTTCATGGCTTTCTCTGGTCAGAATTGTTAACTTGGCCTGAACAGGAGGGGGAGCTTGTTTACCTACCCCAGGCATAATTTTCTTGCAAAAACTCAAACCAATGACTGCACTCACAGATGCAGTCTGTTGCTTTATTTTCCCAGAGGAAAGTTAATTATCACCTTCTTTATAATGGGGGGATGGATTTTCTACTGGGAGGACTTTGTACCCCCACCCATGTAAGGGTTTTGGGTGCGAATTTACTCCAGCTGTTTCATGAGAAATAGTATGTGCTGTGTTCAGAACTTTTTTGAAAAGAGACACACTTGTCATTGGTACATGAATGTGCATATGGGGTAGAAACATATCCTTTCCCCTGTCTACCTGACATTTGGCAGGGAGGTTCCTTTGGGTAAGGGATGCAGTCTCTAAGAATTTAAACCAAGTGGTTGGGAGGAAGAAAACCTAGAGCTGCAGATATGCTGTTATAAAATTGCTTATAAAATAGGGACACTTTCTCCCTCTGACTGAAATATGGAAAAGGCATAGCCAGAAAAGGTAAACAAATAAAGAATCTGAACATGTGTACCAAACATACGTAATAGAAAAAATGAAAAAATCAAAGAAAATTGTTTAAGAAACAAAAATACAAATCTAGTTTTGGCTTATAACCCTCTTGCATCGTACAAATACTTAACTATGTATTTTGCATTCAGTGCTGTATCATATCATGTATCAAATATACCAACCTTTGAAATTTAAAGTAGCCAGCCAGGTACCTGGTCCCCCCTTTCCCATAGACTGAAGCTTTCCTTATTTTGAAATGCCATTAAATTTTAAGGACAGGAAATGAGTAAGCCTCGTGTATGAATAAACCACACCTAATACCTCTATTAAAAGAAAAGAAGCTTTCTGTTTGGGAAGTTATAAAATTCTAAAACAGACTATAAAAAGTTTAAAGCAAATATAATAAATGGCCAAAATCTTCTTAGGGCAGTGGTTACAAAGAGATGCTGTTATAAAAAGAATCAAGATCATGGGAAATGGATCTAATGAGCCTGGAGTTCATTTTTTTAAAAATAAACTGCTTTCATAGGTTACATTAATAAATGTGAATATGTCTGATAAATTTTAGATTCGAAATTGCATTACCCAGGATGTATCTGAAAATAGGAACACCAGATTCTTACACAGAAATGTTAGCGTACGGGTATCTAAGGACAAGGGGGAAGGGGTTATCGTAAATCAGCTTAAACTAGCAAAGAACCTAACAAGAAAAGACAATAAGCTTAATGCATTTAAAACTGAATTGGATTTTAAGAGCCAGGTGCACAAATGTTCATCTAGGCTCTTGATCTTAGTGTGACCATTGACACATATTCAGTTTAAAGCAGAGGTTAGAGTTTTCCAGTTATCTGTCCGACCAGTTTTTGTACTTTACAATCAGGGTTGCCAGTTTTAAAACTGGTCCCTCTAGCTGTCCCTGTAATATCAGCTGGATGTGCAGCAACCACCAGATGTTGTTTACCTCCGTGCCATGAAAATCTTTTACCGCACATCTATTAAAGGGATAAGACTTTTTTTCCCCTCCTGGCCAGTTGGCAGCTCTAAACACAATATAGTACCCTATCATTAGTGGCAGTAATAACATTTCACTGGGCTATGTGGTAGGCAACTGAGAGGCCTCTGAGCCATTGAAGAAATTACACTAATGCAGAAGCATGGTCTTCTGCAGTCCACCTCAAAAGCAACCAAGATGAGTTTGAGTTCTTAGCTGATGGAGAAAAAGAAAGTAGGAAGGAGCTAGAGACTGAAGTGGTACTAGAGCCTATCATCCAACCATACCTTCTTCTGCCTGAAAAACAGTGCATTTTTAGGAGCATCCCCTCCATATACCTCTTTTACTTTGTAATCCCTATCTTTTCTCTATTTGACAAACCAAACAGAAGTCCAGCTGGAGGGAAAGTAACTAGACTGAGAGGATTGCAGGACAGTGTCACAAACGGGGAAAGTGTTAAGTACCCCACTTCTCCCCTTGCCCCTGATTTGTAAGTCGAAAACAGCAACTGGAGATCCTACAATCATGTTTGCACATTAAAGTGGGCCCATCCGATTTGCATTTCCAATCAGACGAAGAAAGAAGAGCTATTCTTCTAAGGTCCTTCACATTCATGAATTTGGCTATCAAAATGGCACCTCTGGTGGACCTCCTGATGGCACCTGGATACTGGCTGCTGTGCGACACAGAGTGTTGGACTGGATGGGCCACTGGCCTGATCCAACATGGCTTCTCTTTTGTTCTTAGCAAGCCAGGCTGAGTGGCCCCTGCAGTACAAAGCAGAGCTACTAGGGCTAGGCTTTGTTTGCTCCAGCAGCCCTTCAGTGTAGTAGGCCACCGGGAACTTTCCCTGGAAGTTAAATGGGCAGTCTGCCTTTGGTCCTTAAGCTGCTAAATAACTTCGTTATTATATTTTTACTTCATTGATATCCCACTGTTCTCCCCAGTGGCCATCCATAGTGGCTACCATTGTTCCCCTCTCCTTCATTTTATCCTCACAACAACCATGTGAGGTTCCAAAGTTAATACCAGATTCTTGAAGATACTTCCTCAAAACATACTAAATAAAAGAGAGGAAATCCTTCACTGTTCAGACTCTCAGAAGCCAGGCTTGTTGTTGTTCAGTTGCATAGTTGAGTCCGACTCTTCACGACCCCATGGACCACCTCACGCCAGGCCCTCCTGTCTTCCGTCGTGCTCTGGAGTTTGCTTAATTTCATGTTTGTTGCATCTATAACACTGTCTAACCATCTCATCTTTTGCCGTTTCATTCTTCTTTTACCTTCAATCTTTCCCAGCATCAGGGTCTTCTCCAGTGAGTGCTCCCTTCTCATTTGGTGGCCAAAGTATTTGAGCTTCAGCTTCAATATCTGGCCTTCCAGGGAACAGTCAGGGTTGATTTCTTTTAGGATTGACTGATTTGACCTCTTTGCAGTTCAAGGGACTCTCAAGAGTCTTCACCGGCAGCATAATTCAAAAGAATCTATTCCTCGGTGCTCGACCTTCCTTATAGTCCAACTCTTGCAGCCATACATTATTCCTGGGAATACCATTACTTTGACCATACGGACTTTTTTTGGCAGGGTGATGTCTCTACTTTTTATTATGTTGTCTAGTTTTGCCATCACTTTCTTCCCAAGGGGCAGGCATCTTTTAATTTCATGGCTGCAGTCACCGTTTGCAGTGATCTTGGATCCCAGGAACGTGAAGTCCGTCACTGCTTCCATGACTTCCCCTTCTATTTGCCAAAGAGTGATGGGGCCAGATGCCATGATCTTAGTTTTTCTGATGTTGAGTTTTAAGTTGTTCTCTGCATATAAATTAAATAAGCAAGGTGACAATATGCATCCTTGTCGTACTCCCTTTCCTATGCTAAACTCATCAATTGTTCCATATTCTGTTCTGTCGCTTCTTGACCCTTATACAGGTTTCTCAAGAGACATGTGAGGTGGTCTGGTACTCCCATCTCTTTAAGGACTTGCCATAGTTTGTTCTGATCCACACAATCAAAGGCTTTAGCGTAGCCAATGAAGCAGATGTGCTTCTGGTACTCCCTTGCTTTCTCCATAATCCAGCAAATGTTAGCAATTTGATCTCTAGTTCCTCTACCTCTTCAAAACCCAGCTTGTACTTCTGGCAGTTCTCTATCCATGTACTGCTGAAGCCTTGCTTGTAGGATCTTGAGCATGACCTTGCTAGTGTGTGAAATGAGTGCAATTGTGTGATAGTTTGAACATTCCTTGACATTGCCCATATTTGGGACTGGAGTGTAAACTGACCTTTTCCAATCCTGTGGCCACTGCTGTGTTTTCCAAATTTGCTGGCTTACTCATTCCTTCTCCACAGCAAGCTCTGCAAACTTCCAGGGGGGTTCATGATATGAAACTGAACATATTTCCCTTTTCTCACTGTGGGCTTTCAGGTTTAGGTAACTTTATTAGGAGAGCACCAGATCATTGGCTGTCCTGCCATAGCTCACTGGTAGAGCACAGACTTTGTAAAAAGGCTTCTTCCAGGTTCAGTACCCAACATCCTTAGCTAAAGCATTTCAGATTGCAGATATTGAGAAAGACATCTACCTGCACCCTTGGCTGAACTGGATCAGACAGCTCTGGGATAGCTGGCCAGTGGTCTGAGCTGGCCAGTGGTCTGATTCTGTACATTAAAGCAGCTTTATATGATCTACTCTGAGTTGACTCATCAGGATTTTTGTTCTTGTGTTTTATGTGCCTTTTCCACAGTTGTTCAACTATTTGGGGTTTTTTCATTTTCTGCAATTTGCTAATTAATTTATATTAGGTTAGATCTTGAAAGGTCTTGAAAATGTGCAATCATGACAAACAGGCTAATAGAGAGGGGTTTGCTTAATTAGGGAAAAAAGAGCAATTAGCTTGTCAGTGTTTAAGCTCCAGAAGTCTCTGGTGGAAAGCTACATAAGGGGAGCCTATCAAAGTAGTTATTGACCTTTTAAACCCTCCAACTCTTCTGTCATTGATGTTTAATGGGGAGTCACTTAGTCTGTCAAGCTAATAACCAAGGTAATGAAGTAGTCTAGGACCTTGGTTAACTACTTTGTTATCTTTACACTAATTTTAGAAAGTTAAAAATAGATGATCTAAAAATAAAAAGTGGGTGGGTTTATTTTTCTTCTGCAAACAATTGAGCTTCTGTTCCCGGCCTCCCAAATCTAGTTGTTGTTTTTAGTAGAAGTTAACAAAAATTGTGTTGAACAACTTTGTTACCCAATTTCACATGAGACCTGTTATCTATCAAAGACTACAGAATTTGGTCCTCTGTCTTTGTTTTGCACATGTCTTCAAAGTTAAAGAGAAATTTTAAAATGACTTTATCTTGAGACGTTTAACCTTGAAGTTGGGAGCAGCTCTGAAGACTGTGTTTAATCTCAGTGATATAATCATGGAAGTTGAATATGTATTTTGCATTATTCTTGTCTACTTTTTATGTGTCATCATCAATATCAACATGGCCAGATCTGCAGATACTTAAATCCAGAGATTAGAGCCATGAATGGACAAGACATATCTTTCCACAAACCTGAAAAATGCCCCAGGCTTGCAGAAAAATTTGAAATAAAAAACAAACGAAAATGGGGATTAACCCCCCAAAATAATAGAAGCAGCACCTGTTGCCTTAAGAAAGTATGATGGCCTTTGTGAAGGCAGAATACAAACTTTGGAAAATAAACAAAATTGATAAGAAATAATTGTCCTCTGTTGCCAGCCTTCAAGCCTTGGTTTCTCCTAGTAAAAGGCAGGGGGAGGAACAGAGTCCTTTCCAGGACTGTTTTGGCCTTTCAAGGAGGATTCATCCAGGCCAGGGCCAGCAGCAACCACTGGGTGACTTTCTACTCAAACAGACCCAGTTGCTTGTTACTGTTCAACACCAGCCACCCACAAAAGCCAGTGTGGTGTAGAGGTTAGAGTTTTAGACTAGGATCTGGGAGATCCAGGTTCAGAGCCCCACTCTGCTGTGGAAGCTTGCTGAGTAACCTTGGACCAGTCACACAATCTCAGTGTAACCTGTTATCTATCACAGGGTCATTGTGACGATGAAATGGAGGACAGGAGAATAATGTAAGCATCTCTGGGTACTCATTATTGAAAAAGTTGCGGAATAAATGAAGTAAATAGTAAATATAGCTGAAGATACCCCTAGAATAAAAAGTAGGTTTGTGGGTGGGTGGGAAGGAGAGAAGAAAACAGGGAAAGGTGAAGGTATGGAGGTGGACAGTAGGAGGGAGGGAAGAAATAGTGTGGGGAAGGGGATACAGGGTGAAATGGAGTGCCCCCTGCAAGTCCTTGTGAATCCCCTGCTTGTACCTGTTTTAAACTTTGAACACATGAAGCTGCATTCTACTGAGTCAGACCATTGGTTTATCACGGTCAGTATTGTCTACTCTGACCAGTAGACTCTTCAGCAGTTTCCATCAATCTACAGGCTGAACTTTTGATCTAGAGATATAAGGGATTGAACTTGGGACCTTCTGCATACAAAGCAAACACTCTATTACTAAGCCACAACTTCCCCCTTACTTTGTACTTATTTTTACAGAAACGAGCACAAAACCAGCATGTTAGTGGTATAATGTTGATGGAACTATGACTTCATCTGCTGTAGGGAGCCTGAAGTATTATTATATTTACTATGGAGATGCTGCTAAAAATCCTGTGTTCTACACATGGACACCCATTCACACATAGATGTTTAGAAGTATGGTTTCCCCCAACAGACACTAAGGGGAAATTTATTTTACCTCAGAACATCAACAGCAAACTGTTTAGAATGTTAGAGGGAAAGACCAGTGAGGCCGCATATGCAAACGACCTCTGTGTTCCGAGGCAAAGGCGAATCAGGCCACATATGCAAATGACCTCTGTTTTCTGAATGGGTGTGGGAGGGAGAGGAACAGCAAACTGTTTAGAATGTTGGAGGCAGGACTCAGGCAAAGCAGCCAGTGGATAGGGAGACCCTCTGAATGACAGATCAGAGAGTGAACTGATTTTGGAGCGTGTTGGAATGTTCAGGGGAGTCCATGACCAAAATAGAATTATATATACCGGAGGACTCCTGCCGAGCTAGCAGTTCGAAAGCAAGAAATTGCAAGTAGATAAACAGGTACTGCTTCAGTGGGAAGGTAACAACCTTCTGTGGGCCTCGAAATTTAGTCATGCCGTCCAGATGACCACAGAGACGACTTCAGACAGCGCTGGCTCTTTGGCTTGGAAATGGAGATAAGCACTGCCCCCTAGAGTCAGATTCGACTGGCTTTTGAGCAAGGGAAACCTTTACCTTTACATGTCAGAATGCACATATCCAAACTGTTAGGGCAGAGTGAATTAAAACATTTCATTATGGGTGCCCCCCCCCCCCCGTTTGTTCTGCAAGAGCTTTGAATTCTGCCCTCCCCTTTTTATCTAAGGAGAATATTTGAGAATTACAGGATCACCTATCATCTGCCACATGTTCATAAGTTAAATTTAAAGGGTTCTTTGGATTTTGCAAATCAGCCCTTTAAAAAACAAACAAAAGTTTTGCCATATCTGTGCCTGTGAAGTCTTGTTAAGAACAGCATTTGAGATCAGAGTCAGTTGCCGCACCACCCTGTACTGCTGTCTTTGATTGTTGATGCATAGAACAAAGTGCCACCATTTTGTTTGGCACAGGAAATCTGAGAGAACAAAATTTGCTTTTGTCTGTTTTTACAAAAGTGAAAGGATCGGGACTACTGCCCTCCATTCTTCTGTGTGTCACATCCATCCTTTCTGGCATGAGGACTTCCAGAATGCAAGGAAGTGGCACATGATCATTGCCATGCCCCCTGTTATTTTGTGAGATAACAGCAGATAGAGAAGAGGCAAAGGTCTTTGTCCCATACCTAGCTGGAACAGAAGTGGGGATGGCTCAGTTTGGTGTAGTGCTTAAGTGCATTGACTCTGATCTGGGAGAACCAGGTTTGATTCCCCATTCCTCCACTTGCAGCTGCTGGATTACCTTGGGCAAGCCATAGTTCTGTCAGAGCTGTTCTCGAAAGAGCTCTCTCAGCTCCACCTACCTCACAGGGTGTCTGTTGTGGGGAGGGGAAGGGAAAGGAGTTTGTAAGCTGCTCTGAGACTCTTGAGTGAAGGGCGGGGTATAAATCTCCTCCTCCTCTACTCCTCACAGACAGTCAGATTAAACTGAAAGAGTTAGTGTATCGATCTAAGACTGACAGGACCTCAACTGCTAGATTGATTCAACCCTCTTATTCTCCTTTCAAGGGAGTCAAGGATGAGCCATGAGAGAGTGGGCATATGCCAGAAACTGGGGCACCCACCAACCATGTTCCCTAGCCCAGAGTAGTACCACGTGTTTCTCCTTCCACATAATAGCCAATGCTATATAAGCAAGGTCATCTCAGCTTGTATCAAAATAAAGGTTTCTTGAACTAGGTGCTAAATGAGTTTTTTGTATTCTTCTGAGGCAAGTTCAATGGAGGCTACTAGCAGAACATTATCACGTCTTAGCAGTTTTAACTTATAAAATCTCCCCTTCACAACATTTAATGGATAGCCAAAAAGGTGTCTTGAACAACCGCCGCAGTCTCCATTGGGGTCGATTTCCTCTGATGAATGTGGCACAAGCCTGTTGACAAGGGCCAAACAATCAAAGGCTCCGCTCCCTGCTACTTCCTGGGCTTTCTCAAAGCCAAATGTGGCCATCCAAGTGGGAGGCCTTGGCTTGAGGCTTCCACAGCTGAGGCTGGGCAGAACACACAGACATTCTGTGAAACTTAAGGGGCACAGTGTCTGTCCTTTGGTACTGGCTACAAGGTTTTTTTACATGTCAGATGCCAGATCATCCATAAAGTAGCATTGCCAACTACCTCAATAAGGTTATTCTTGTAGCATTTTGGCACAGAGAAGAGTTAGGAATGTTGCAGCAAGTCAGGAGGCACTGGTGTTAGCAGGAAGATGGGGTAGGGAACATAAGCCTGTCAAATGCTACTTTTGTCTTCTTAGAGATTCTGACTTTTGTATTGATGCTCTCGCAAACGTTCCCAATGTCCTTCCCTTGGTCCAAATTCCAAACTCATCCTTTTGATTGGCTTTGTGCTTTCAGATATTCTGTCTCTTGTGACATTTCCTTTTCTTGATTCTTTTTTCTTGTAATCTAAATGACCCTTCCTTATTTATTGTAGGACTAGGAAAAAGGCCCGTTGTAGAAATAAATACAACGGCCTCTAGAAAGAGGCTCTGTGCGGGTGCCCCAGCCTTGGACACTCAATGTCAATTTGCTGTGGAGACCTCGGCAGGGTATAATGACACTGAGTCCACCATTTTCTCCAGAGGAATTGATCTCTGCTACCTAAAGAACAGTTGTAATTTTGAGTGATCTCCAGCCCTCACCTGGAGATTGGCAATGATGGTTCCCCAGAAGGGAATGGTTGGTTTGGAGGGTGGAGTCTATGGCTTTGTACCTGTCCAAGGTCCCACACCTCCTGAAACCTCACCCTCTCCAGGCTCCACCCCTCACATCTCCAGGAATTTCCCACCTGGAGTTGGCAACCCTATCTCCTGCCCAGCCAATCATCAACCTACCTTTATTTCCCCCTCACTCTTCAGCTTTCCACCCCCCACACACCTGCGGCCTCTCCCGTGCTCTAAAGCCCTGACTGCTACGTCACATTGGCTGTCATACGGGGGCCACCTCAGCAGCATATAAGCATCCGAATCTTGAGTGGTGACTAGAGCTGGATTAGAGTGAGTAGAGCAAGCTAAGTAAACTGCAGTTGACAGCCTCAGGTTATGAGGGGCTCCTCCCCCCCCTTCAAAATTACCTTTTGTGGGGAATTCTGTTAGGGTTGCTAACATCCAGGTCGGGGCCCGTAATTCCCATGGAATTACAATTGACCTCTGGACTACTAGTTCCTGAGTAAACTGCAGCTTTAGGGGGCAGACTCTATGGCTTCAGTTATTGTTTTGTTTTCATTGGATGAAGGAGTTAAATTTGCAACAATGTTAATTGCACCAGAGGAATTACAGTTGTGTCCTAGAATTAGGGCTGGCAATTCTGGCTTGGGACATTCCTGGAGATTTAGGGGTGGAGCCTGAGAAGGGCAGATTTGGGGAAGAACCTCAAAGAGGTATAATGCAAAGGAGACTGCACGCCAAAAGTTGTCATTTTCTTTAGAGGAATTAATCCCTGTAGTCTTTGGATCAGTTGTAATTCCAGGAGATTTCCAGGCTCCACCTGGATGCACCTAAAATAGTCGCTGCAGAGATGTCTTGGCCTGTTGGGCAAAAGAAAAGAGAGGAATGATTTCACCAGATACAGTATTCTACTCAATATCTTGGTATGGCAGAGGAAGATCAAAGTGAAACCTCAGTACAGCTCTGGAAGCCTCCAGCTTCAGTCCATCAAAACATAAACATGGTTTTAATTTCTATATGAAGGACGGCATGGGCAACTGATACAGCAAAGCTTTATTAGCACGCTCATCTCTGGTACTCATCAGCTTCCTTTTGCCACATCAGTGTATTGAATGTCCAGGATTCTTGAAATCTCTTGGTCTGAAATGAAGGCAATGGGAAGGAAATGGAATGCTAATTGGGAAGACCTGCTGATTCTTTAACTGATAACTGGCCAAAGGAATTCTCTAATGGACCACAGCAAACAGATCTGTCCATCACAAGTTGGCTAGGTTGTGAAATAATATGCTTTTACTTCAAATCTAGAAATACCCTCTTCATATCCACTTACAACATACATCCTGATTCTTTCTCTGTGTATGCATGTTTACTACATGTGATTGCAAGTGTTTTTCTTTTTGTTCTATGATTGGTCATTAAATCCAAGGGTCTGGCCACTTCTTCCTCAACAATGTGATATTTCAGTTGTTGAGACAATTGTTACCCAGCTGCATCTATTCGATGAACAGTATAGCTGCTGAATTAGAACCACTGTATGTCCTTGGACATTTAAATTTAGGCATCCTATACCAAAGTATTCTCCAGGAATTTCTTTTAAAAATCTTGGGAACCTCCATTCCAGAAATTCAGCCATTCAATTTGAGATATTTTACTTTTTAATAGATTTTCTTTTCTAAATCACATTCTATCCATTTGTATTCAAAGTGTTATTTAATGTCTAGAAAGGACTGTATCTTACGCTGCTTCAGTTGAATATATTTTTTGACATTTAGGAATAGTTTTCACTTTTTATAAATGGACCAAACAGCTACTTTCTGGTCCTTTGCTCTAAAGATGTATCCTCCTCATGAGGATGAGGAAATCTCATTCCTATACCAATGAAAATCTTCTCTGAAAAGACCTGGAGGCTTCAATTAAATATATTCTAGATGGAAAGAAGTCAGCAGTCACTATTGTTTCATCTATTCCCGAGAATAAATATGTTTGCATTTCTGCATAGCAACAATGCCATATTGAGACCTAAAGCCAAATAGTTGGATGCTAAGTTTATTAGATGATCCTGCAGAAAACCTTTGGCATTATTAAAGAGAAGGCACACACAAAGTAGCATACAACCCCCCCCCCCCCAAAAAAAAAATCCCTTCCAACTTACAGAACCAATTTATCTTTTATTGTCTTTACTGTTTTTGCAACCGGAGTCATAAACAGCAAACCCTCACCCCACAATAAACCTTGTTCCACAGGAAAACATGGAAGTATTTAAAGGTTGCTACTGCAAAAGTTGCCATGTGATTTGGCAACAGCTGCTAGAAATTTTGCCACATGCAGGGTAGATGGACAACCAAAGAAAACACAAACATATCTGGGCTGGCCCAGGTCCACCAAGTTGACTACCATGGTTTCCAGTCTGCGGGCCAAGATCATACCGTTCAGCTCATGCTCAACTAAATGCTTGCAGGAAGAGAAGAAGCAAAGCTGTACCAGATGGACTTCATCTGCTGCTAGCAAGTCAGCAGGATCTTCCCTCCCATGCCTCTGGCCCTACCTGGGCATTAAAGACAAAGGGCCAATAAATTCATGATAAGATGCTTGAGTTTTTCTTGTATGAATGGAGGTGGAAAAACTGGACTGACATAAGATTGTGTGTTACGATGATGTAAATCAGTCAAACTCTGAGTTGAAGAAGATTATGTACAGTCTACTTTCAGGTGTGGAGCCAAGATGATCTTGTGCAATTCTCACTACGTGGAAGGAGAAATAAAAGATTTGGAACTGGACAACTAGAGCTCACCTTCCCTCATTACCGAGCCAACAACACCTCACAGCTCCAAAACCGCCAAGGGGTATGGAATGATGGCCTCCCTCAGGATGCACAGAAGGGATACCAGTGAGGGACCAGTAGCATCAGTTCTACTGGGCTGTGCAGCAGGGCTTAGAAGGAAAGAGGACCCTTACAGGCAGGCCAGGGAAAAGTAACTTCTAGCTTAAGTATAATGCAGAAAACATTTTGGTTTTGTTAGAAGGTAGTACAGTGCATTCAGTACACATAGCAGAGTACAAACTGGTATAAGCAAAAAGGCAAGTCTGTGCCCAAAAGATACTTGCAATTTAAAATTCCTAATGGAGACTGGAGAGAGATGGAGGTAGGGGTATGGGGGAGACAGCACATCCAAACTCCCTAGAAACAAAACAAAAAAGGCCTCTTGTCTAGATGCTTGTGCCACTTCAACACATTATACATGCTTGACATGATCCAACAGTATCTTGTTACTCAAATGGATGTGATACAGGAATTCACAGGTATTCATGTGTTTGCCAAGTCTCACATTAAGCAGGGGTCTATTTTGCTTTCCAGAAAAGAGAACATGCAGATGAGGGAAGCTAACTCCTGACCCCTCTTGCCTTCTTGTCTCATTGTCCTCTATCGTTTTAAGCATTTTTGTTCCAGCCCAGTTCAATTCGGGTACTAGAGCTGGGCCGAGAAAAAAAGTTTCACAAAACGGTGTGCTGAAGTGAGAAGAGGAAAGGAGCAGGTCCCCAGTTCCCCTCACCCACAGGTTCCATTTTCTGCAACCCTTCTCCCCAGTCCTTTCCCAACTCTTAATCCGCCACATGAATGGGTGGTGGAGGAAAATACTGTCAAGATACAGCTGACGTATGGCAACCATGTACGGTTTTCAAGGCAAGAGACAAACAAAGGTGGTTTGCCATTGCTAGCCTCTGTGTAGCAACCTTGGACTTCCTTGGTGTTCTTCCATCCAAGTACAAAGCACGGCCAGCCTTACTTAGCTTTTGAGATCTGATGAGATCAGGCTAGCCTGGGCCAGTGGAGGGGAGGGCAGGGGAGACACCATAATCATGAAAGTGGTTGTCCCAGGGTGAGACTCATGCACTGCCCTTTGGGTGTGCTGACCCATGCGGTTCCCCCAAATGTGGGAAACTCAGCTGCATAATTTGTGGGTTTATTCTCATGTCCATCCACATGAATTCCCTTGCCATGTTGAGTTTGGCCCGCAGGGAACTGAACTTGCCTTGGACTCTCTGACAAGAATGGGAATTTTGCTTAATGTGAAAATCTCTCTCAGCAGAACAAGCTGTTTTTACAACTCTGGAGGATCTAATGTAATCTAAATGGCAAACTACCTAATTTATTTCCATAAAGTCTGCAAAAATCAAGTTAAACTGTGATGTAATTATAGCAGTGGAGCTGGTAATTGGCTTCTAATCCTTACCAGATTCTTATCATCATCTTATCATGATAGCTATTAGCGTGGTGATCAATAGCAGGTCAAGACGATAAACGGAGTATGACACTTAATCTCTCTTCCCCCCCCCCCTTTGCCACAAGAGGTTCAGAGTCTGCTGTATTAACTTTATCTTCCCTATGGGCTCCTGTCCTGTCTGCAACTTTTAACTTCCCAGAGATCAAAGACGGTCCCTTGTCTCTGTTGTCACTGTGAGTGACAGGCTGCCTATGTGTAATTCCATAGATCATCCCCTTGAACAAAGAATAATAATACCTCTTCCTTAGTTAGATCGGTAGAATCAAAGTGATGGGCTGAAGCACTTTAATATTGTCCTGCATTTACTGTAAGTATAGAGGTTGTTTTTAAAAAAATTAAAATAATGATTAACTGATTCCCTGCTAGAGCTTTTTGATAATAACTGAAACACCCCCCACCAACAAAACAGCTGGGATCCAAAGAGATAATTTAGCACAACTTAAAGCTTTGAGAATCACAGTGGCATCAAGGGCGGGCACTGTGCTGAGGCCCAGGGCCTGCTAGAGAGTCCACCACCAGCCCTGGCTTCAGGCCCATCTGCTTCTTCCAGTAATGGGAGATCACTCATTATGGCAGGGGCACTGGGGCAATCTCCTATTTCATGCTGAGAGAGACACCTGGAGGAGGCAGGGAGCAATTCCTTGGTGTGTTTTTTAAAGTTTCATCAGTACCAATGGGCTGTGAAAGTCTTGTGCTCTGCTTCTTCTTCCGGAAGGCTTTGTGTGTGCAAATGTGTGCATGGTTGGGTACTATAGGTCATGGGTGGGGCATTTCATCTGCACAAGAAACCAACCCTGCTCGGTGGGGTTTTCCAGAATTGAAACAGTTTCAATAAAGATTTGCCCTGTGGTATGTCTGCATGGGGAGGGACTGCCATTGGCAATACTCACTCAAAGACTCCTTTGGGTGCACGGAACTAGTCTCAGGGTCTTTCATTGGATCTGGACCGTAAAGACCACTGTTCCAGAGGAAAATATGCCCTCATCCTAGCATTGAGGTAGACAGAATAAATCTGCAAGCCAACAGCAGCGGCTCGATCTGGATTAAGTCATAGTGTTTGGAAAATGGGAGTAATGAGGGCATCAGGGAACACTGTGGGCACTCTTGGCAGCAAAGCCCGGAAAACTGAGCTTCTGTGAGGTTAGAAACACCAGTAATCAAATTCCTCCAGAGTATTTGTGTGTGGCAGAGCTAGTTTGTATTCTTATGTTCTCCAAAAAATCTGCATTGTTAATACTCCTGAATGGCTGGAGCCTGACCGTATTATTTTGCAATACGAAAAAGACGCTTTCGTAGCCACTGTTTTCAAAGAAATTTCCATATTTCTATTTCTTAGGGTTTTTTTTTTAAACGTCTGGCTTTCTCATACATCTGATCCTGACTATATGAAGGAAGGATTCTTTTACTTAGCAAAGGAAGCCATTGCTCATGTAATATTGCTGAAGAATTATAGCCTCGCTTTACTACTGACCTGACCTGGATAGCCCAGGCTAGCCTGATCTTGTCAGATCTGGAAGCTAAACAGGGTTTGCCCTGGCAAGTATTTGGACAGGAGACCTCCAAGGAATACCAGGGTTGTGATGTGGAAGCGGGCCATGGCAAACCACCTCTGACCGTCTCCTGCCTTGAGAACCCGACAGGGTCGCCAAAAGTCAGCTGTGACTTGATGGCACTTTTCACCACATACTATTAACACCTCTGCTGCTGCTTACAATTATTGCTACAATTTATATAGCACACAGATGCACTGCCACCAGCTGGTGCTGGGGCTGCTTCCCAAGATACAGCAATTTTCTTATTTATATTTCTATCTCACCATTTAGGTCTTCAAGGCAACTTGAACACATAATATGAAATGGTCTTATTTAGACCTTCAGGGCAACAAACACAAGAAAATATCTCCACCTTCCTCAGAAATAGGCTTCTGTACTTTTTTAAAATTTTATTTTATTTTTCGATTTCTTATACCACCTTAACCCCCTTGGGGGTCTCTGGGCGGTTTACATGAGAGTTGCTGGTCACAATGCTTCCTAACTTGGGCCACATTTTTTTGAACGGGGAATGGGACTGCCTACCAGGCACCCAGGTGGAGGCTGATGTTCCTTTCAGGCTCAGCTCTTCCCCGGCAGTCTCGTCGGCGGGATGCTCTTTCCTGGCGCTCGGGCGGGTCAGCCTACAGCACGCGACTCCCATCTTCCTTGGGCCTCGGCTGCGTCCTTCAGGCTCCGCCGCGTCTGCAGTTGATGTCATCGCTTGCTTTCCACCTTCGCTGACGACAACCGCCATGGTGTTCTTGCTGCAGGCCACCAGGGATCGCTCCTCTGGCCCTGTTACTGCTGCCGCCGCATCGCCATGCCATGCCGTCTCCACCACCAGCACTCTACTGCAGCCGGTCTTGCTGCCGCCGTCGCCTCCGCCTCCTCCACACACCTCACCAGAGGAGGGTGCACCCTACCCTTCTAAGGGTAGGTACCCATTTATCTACTTGCATTTAATTACTTGCTTTCGAGCCGCTGGGTGGGCGGGAGCTGGGACTTGGGTCGGGCGCTCACCCCGACCGCGGTGGTTCTCGAACAGCCATAGTGGCTGCTCGAGTGTTGTTAAGGCAGGCGTTTTACTGCCTGCGCCACCGCTCCCCATTATGCTCAACAGCTGAAGGTTGTGGTCTCTACTGAGGTAGGACTGAGCTGATGTCCACCTGCTGCAGTTCCCAGTAAAGGGCAGCCGCCGGCAACAGATGTCCTTCAGAAACCTCTCCCTGTAACTCCAGGTGTTCTTGCTGCTGGGCTTCAGGTTTTAGAAGTTCCAGTCCCAAAGTGCTGACCATTCACAAACACTACATATCTATCTCTGTGGTTGGTGCTGGCAGGGCTTGAGGGAGTCAGCGCTCTAACTGATGACTCCATAAACCCATGTGACATTTCTGGGGCAGTCCCATTTGAAGCTGACTGTTCCACATTCTTTTCAGCCTTGCTGGCACCAACAGTTTTCTAAGAACATAGAAGAGTTGCATTGCACTTTTGTCCCAGGTACTTCTTCCATCAAGAAAGGAGAAATAGTTTCAGAAGCTTCCTGGCACTGGCCCTGCTGCTGCTCCGCATAAGTAAGTCATACCAACACCCTGAGCATTTAAACAATGTTAGCCAAAGGCTCATCAGTGCAACTGCTAAGTGTGCAAGGATGGAGAACGCATCTATGGCAAGGATCTGTAAGAGTGAAAGGCACTCTGTGGTGTCCACTGCAGTAAGAAACCCCCACCACCACCTTCTTAATTGTAATGGCTTACTTTTAACACTGAAAACTTCAGGGCAGACAATTTGGCCTGGAAGATAATTTTTAACAATACTTGAACACTTGTGTTTCTTGTCCATCCGGGCTAAGATTGTCCTGTCCTGGTTTTCAACACTTTGTGCACACCCAGCACGCATGCAGGTTACCAGTAAACAAAATAAGAGCTGTTCCTTTCCTGCTTGCACTGAGGCCTTCTGGGTTAGCCTCCTGACTGCTTTGCAACCACTCCAATAAAATGTGGACTGTACGGCTGACCTACCTTTAGAGGTGTTTGGGGGAGCTGGTGTGATGGTGTATCTAAGAGCCCTGTGGTAGAATCCTATGCAAACGTACCTGGGAATAAGCACCACCAAATGTAGCAGGTCTCACTTTTGAGTTACTATGGTTAGAATTGTACTGTGAGTTATGATTCAGGAAGCCCTCAGTTTATATCTTCCCCTCTGCCATGAACTCACCAGGTGGCCTTAAGCCAATTGCTTAGGTTCATCCTCCATCTGTATGACATCTGAACACAAAAACCTCACAGGGTTGTTGTAATAATTACAACATAATGTGCATAAAGTCCGTTGAACACCAAAGGTGCTGTATACAGGCTAAAGACTGTGATAGGGATTGCTAATGTACATTAGAAGCTTGGAATGCTCTCCAGTGTTCTATAAATGCTAAATAGCAACATTAATTAAGATGGATGAGCCCATTCATGATTTCATAGTGTGGATTCTATTTTTAATAACTCTCAAAAACCAGAATTCCATAACTGGAGTGAAGGCAACAGCCTTAGTATTTTAGTTCTAACATTTACAGGGTGCCTCTCTTTTTCTCTTTATTTTACTGGCAAATTCCCATATGACCTCTGCCTTCCATTAATCTTCCCGATTTCCCAGCGGTAGCCCTTGTAGCATCTCATGGCAGGACGGAGGAATGACTTGAGTGCTTCCTCCCATCTTCTCCTGGAGGAAGTTTCCTAAATCATGCCATAGCCAGGAGAGGCCATGTACTGTCAGGCTGGATAACAAAGTGTCCGAGTGCAACCCCAGGCAATGCAACACGGGGTTTTCTTCTTCGTACCTGCATGCTGCCCATTCCTGACTTCTGCATTTCAAAGCATGTACTAACAGGAAAGCAAACTGTAGAATGGCTCCTGTGTGAACTACAGACCTAGCACAAAGCAAAGCCAGGCTGGGGATGAGAGGCTAGTTAATGACGCACATCATTCCTCCATCTGCCATTTTCTATATGAGAACAAGAAATCACCGAATGGTACAACACTGGGGCTCCACTGAGTAACATGGACTGACTTCTGAGTAGACCTGAGGTTTCCTTAATTGGCCTTCAACTGAGTGTGTTGTTCAGCTGGGGAAAACTGAAAAGTGCCATCTTAAGTAGAATTATGCTCTTTCTAAGTCCACTGAGGTCAGTGGGCTTAGAGGGACGTAAGTGTGCTTAGGACTGTGCTGTTAAAATGCAGTTTATTAAAGTTTAAGATGAAACACAAAAGCTTGGTCACACCCTAACCTGGACAGCCCAGGCAAGTCTGATCTCGTCAGATCTTGGAAGCTAAGTGAGGTCGACTCTGGCAAGTACTTGGATGGGAGACCTCCTTGGAATACCAGCAATCGGGAGGCGGGGGCAGGCTTTATTCAGCCACTTCTCTGAATATCCTCCAGGCCCCCAGTAGGGGTCAGTCACCAGAGGTTGCCATGACTTTCAGGTGTATACACACACACACATGAAAAATACAAAAAAACCCCCCAAAAAACCCCTCACGTGTTTTCATTTGTATGTATATAAGTATATAAATCTCTCCAGACTTTGAAGTGTTTAGTAAAAAATACTTTTTGAAATTGCAAATATTCTGCCAGGTGAAGCATTCAATAATGAACCTTTGCAATGGTTATAACCAGAAATTTCATGCAGGAATCAAAGTTAAGAGATGGAGGGTAGAAAACAAAGCCTTGGACCAGAAGAGGTTTAATTATAAAAACTGAACATGCAGTCTTTTGCTGCTCTAGTGTTTGAAGGCAGGAGTGGCATGTTGGTGACTGTATCAGTGGACTTCAGTAGGCGTAGTAAAGGTAAAGGTTTCCCTTGCTCAAAAGCCAGTCGAATCCGACTCTAGGGATGCGGTGCTCATCTCCGTTTCCAAGACAAAGAGCCAGCGCTGTCCAAAGACATTTCCGAGGTCATGTGGCCGAGGCATATGGAACGCTGTTACCTTCCCACCGATGTGGTACCTATTTATCTACTTGCAATTTCTTGCTTTCGAACCACTAGGTTGGCAGGAGCTGGGGCCAGAGACGGGAGTGCACCCTGTCATGCTGCACTCGGGTCTTGAACTGCTGAACTACCGACCTTTTGGTCTGCAGTTCAGTGTCTTAACCACTTGAGCCACTGTAGCCCTCAGTAGGCTTGGAAGGGTGTAATTCTGCTTAGGATGGCACCAGTGTTTCCTCTAAGCTGAGTTCGGGTGAGCTAGCTTTCTTTTCATGGAAAAGTTCACTGTGTCACTATGCTGGAGTTGAGTAATGGGAAAAGCACACATGCTCCAAAGGAGGGATGTTATAATAACATTTTTTATTTTTAACATTTCTGATAGTTCTAACAAACAACAATTAATCTTTGTGGTTACAGTAACATCCTGCAAAAATTCACTGAGCTTGTACAGAGTTATAACCTGTTTCTTGACTTACAATACATCACACAGTACACAACAGAGTCTATCCTGGCAGTATGTGCAGTCTGATATGATGTTTATTTATCCAGAAGAGAGACCCATTCTATTAAGTGACTAACTGGCCCAGTACAATATGTATAGCAAAAAGCTATGGAAAATAATGAGGTATGGCAGAGAAGATTCCTTGTATGGACAATGTCTTTGCTCCAAGTGCCTAGCACAGATCACTGCTTTAACTGGGGTAGCAGAAATAAGTTAAGACTCAACAGCTAAAAGGACCCTGAAAATCAGACTACAAATGTGCCCTGCCTAACTTATGTTAACTTGCTTAATTTTCCTTGCGTACCTTTGTCCTGCTTAAATGTATAAGATTTTTAAAAATTATGTGAAAAATTAAACAAACAGCGTCCATTTTTTTAAAAATCAGAAAACAACAAACATTCTGGGTGTTGAACCCTCATTGTACATGACAAAGATGACTTTTATTTATCTTGAATAGTAACTTTCAACAGGCTGGACAAGATCAAGAGAAGAAAGGCAGCGCCCCAGCATCATGTGCCAGGAGGCTGTGGTAAGTTTTTGTTTTTATAAAGCTGGATGGGGAAAAAACCTTTGGGGGAGAAAAAATCTCATAGGAGCACATAATTATACTTTGAATTTAAATATGTTTTCATGTATCACTTTTCTTATTTGCAATGTCACATTTGAAAAGGCTCCTAATACTTGAAGTGAACATTTGGACCTTCACTTGAAAGGACTGGAAGAAAAAAGGAGGTCAGGGAATTTTATTTGATTTATATGGGGTGATAATATGTCAGGGCCAGTCAGGCTTATGTTCTGCCTCTGGAGCGGCTGAGGTGTTTTTTGGCAAGTCAGTGCTGCAGCTGGAACGACTTGTCCGTATTGCATTTGTTTGATTGCAAGTCTGGGGTTTCTGACTGAGGTGTGGTTGCCTCCCCATTTTTTCATGGCTGTCGGGAGGTGGTTGGAAATTTCAGCAAGAAGACTTATTGGAAGAAACAAGGTGATGTTACCAATCAAGATGCCCAGCACCGAAAGAAACCACCAAATCACAGGGAGCTGGAGGAGAACATCTAATTTGAATATTTTAGTGGCATATGGGTAAGTTACAAGCCTTGCAGGGACCCACACTAGAAATCAGAGACAGAAAATGGTAGATGTCAACCAGATTATGGAATTTACAGGGCTGGTTTTAGAAACATTACACTAAAACTAAAAGAAATGAAAATTTAACCAAAGGCATGGTCTGAAGTGAGTTTGCAAATTGTAGCTTGAAGAGAAAGATAAACGAATCTATTCTTCGGCGCTCGGCCTTCCTTATAGTCCAACTCTCGCAGCCACACATGACTACTGGGAATACCATTGCTTTGACCATACGGACTTTTGTTGGCAGGGTGATGTCTCTACTTTTTATCATGCTGTTTAGGTTTGCCATCGCTTTCTTCTCAAGGAGCAGGCGTATTTTAATTTCATGGCTGCTGTCACAGTCTGCGGTGATCTGGGATCCCAGGAACGTGAATTCTGTCACTACTTCCACGACTTCCCCTTCTATTTGCCAAGGAGTGATGGGGTCGGATGCCATGATCTTAGTTTTTTTGATGTTGAGCTTTAAGCCCACTTTTGCGCTCTCCTCTTTTACCCTGAGCAAGAGGCTCTTTTGAACTATGGTGCTGGAGAAGACTCTTGAGAGTCCCTTGGACTGAAAGAAGATCAAATCAGTCAATCCTAAAAGAAATCAACCCTGACTGTTCCCTGGAAGGCCAGATAATGAAACTGAAGCTCAAATACTTTGGCCACCAAATGAGAAGGGAGCACTCACTGGAGAAGACCCTGATGCTGGGAAAGATTGAAGGTCAAAGAAGACGGGGACGGCAAAGGATGAGATGGTTAGACAGTGTCATAGCTGCAATGAACATGAAATTGAGCCAACTTCAGAGGACGGTGGAAGACAGGAAGGCCTGGCGTGATCTGGTCCATGGGGTCGCGAAGAGTCGGACTCGACTGTGCGGCTGAACAACAAAAAAACCCCTAGCTGCCCTATTTTCAAAATTTAACATAACATGGGGGGATTTGCATATCAATTACACATAAAAGGCTTGAATCCAGCAGTAATTTCCAATGATGAAAAGGACTTCTGTCAGTGGAGCTCAACATTCTCACCTGCCTGCTCCTGCTACATTTTGGAAAGTCCCCTGAAATGCTACTCCAATGGGAGCTGAGACCCACAGGGACAGCATGGGGGGGGGAGTTTGAGGTCTGCAGTGGGAGAGGGAATTAACAAAATCTGCCCCTCTTCTTTCCATGGAAATCCTCTGCTGGATCCAAGCCAAACTTATTAACTCCATTAGACACATCGATCATATGCCCAGTCAATAACATTTTGTGTAATACTGTGTCCTTACTCTTGCATCCTGCAGGCAAACTTAGTAACAGTTCTAGCAACAGATTTTCATCCATCTTTTAATATAAAACTAAATAACAGACCAATAGGCTCATCTTTTTAAACTATTTAAACTATTTATTTCTTATTCTTAAAAATTCTTATTTAAGAATACAAACCACAGAAGTAAAAAACTGGAAATTTTGGTAGGTTGAAATAATATCAAATATTTACAGCAGGGCTATTTTTGGGCAGGAATGTACAGGAACGGAGTTCCGGCTAGCTTCAGAGTTGGCCACGCCCACTACAGCCAAAACCTCTGCATGCGTGGCTACAGAGGGAAGGCCTGGAAAACGACCCCCCCCCCGGCGGCCCCTGGAAGGATCGGGGAGGCATTTAAATGCCTCCCCATTCCTTCCCTGGCCTGTCCAGGGGCCGGCTTGCCCGGGCTCCCCGTAGCCGTGGGGCGCCCAGGCAAGCCAAGGGAAGGTATTGTGTAGTGGGTTGACCGCGTGGCTAGGCCTCCTCAGCTCCCATAACATGGTGCACGCTTGACTCTTACACAACTAAGACAAAGAACAACGGCCCGCAGGCCAACTATATACATATCCAGGGGACACCCCTGAATCCCATTGGGAGGTTCGAATTTCCCTCCCCGGTTCCCTTGGCTCCTATTGGAGAGACCAAGAGGCGGGTTTCCATTGTCCACCCAGGGTCAAGCCCTGGGTCGCCGCTGGCCCCTGGTGGCGGCCAGCATACACAACATCAGGCATTTTAAACTGCCTTCCCTTCCCTTTGGGGGAGGGGGGGCTTGCCCAGCCTCCCCACAGTGGCGGGGCACCTGGGCAAGCCAAGGTAAAAAAAAGCCCTGGTTTACAGTAATAACATCCAGCACTAGAAGTCCACACGAGGAACAAGTCACTCCACATTTTCAAGCACTGTGCAAGTTACTCCACTCAGGAGAGGGCACATGAGATAAGATAGGCGAGGGCATACAATTGGCTATAACTGTGTTTAGCCATGTACTGAAACAAATCCAACAAGGTTCTGTTTCTGAGGATAAGAATCTAAGTGCCTTTGGAAATGCAGATACCTACCTGAAGGAACTCACAGTCATTTCATATGCATACCTTTGCAGGGTGGTGGGGGATATGGAGATTGCTCTGGAGGGTGCCTTGCATAAGCTTAGACTGAAACCCTTTGCTGAGCTGTGGCTAGCTCTTTGGCCTGGTTCCATGGGTTTCTGATGCAGGTCGGAAGTGGGGTGCCCCTACTGTTGGGGCTACCCTCTGAGCTACAATTGGAAGCAAAAACACATGACCTACACCCAGAATGAGTGTTCCAGAGAAAGAAACCAAGCTTGTCATTCTTTTTATCTGTTAAAAACATCTTCACTATTTTGCATGCTAATTTAACAAGCCCACCCTCTATGTATACAACTATGATATGTAATTCCATTTCATTGTGTCTGACGAAGTGTGCGTGCACACGAAAGCTCACACCTTGAATAAAACTTTGTTGGTCTTAAAGGTGCCACTGGACTCTTAACTTTGTTCTGTTTGAGAAGTCAGTAAACAGTGGTCTCCGGCAAACTTCAGGAAGTAATCTTTTAAATAATCGAAATCCAGTTTGCATTTTTCAGTATTGCCTAACTGGGCTGGTTCCTTCTCTTCAATTATTTTTGGAGAGTTTTAAGTATCCTGGAAGTGATTACTTAATGAAGATAAGAGGTTACTCACATCTGAAAGGGGAGCATGGAATGCATGAGCCTGTTACAAATTCCAAGTCCTCCAAGCCATGGGGGGGGGGGGAGAGGGAGAGAGAAAGAAAAAAAAGAATGCTTCTTGGAATGCTTGGTGGGGAAGGAGAATATTTCCTATTCCCAGGTTGGATATTTTGACCAATCCATCTCAGTAAGCAGAATAAACATGAGGATATATCAAAAAAAATTTCCCCCACCCTGACCTGGATAGCCCAGGTAAGCCTGATCTTGTCAGATCTTGGAAGCTAAGCAGGGTTGACCCTGGGAAGTACTTGGATGGGAGACCGCCTTGTAATACCAGAGGTGGGGGCAGGCTTTATTCAGCCATCTCTCTGAATATCCTCCAGGCCCCCAGTAGAGGTCTGTCACCAGAGGTTGCCATGACTTCCAGGTGCACACATACTCACAGTGCATAGACGTGTGCATGCACACACACGTGCACATATAAAAAATACAAAAATAAAACCGAAAAAATACTTCCCCCCATGAACAAGTGGTTCAAGATCCCAGAACAATGCAATCCACACCTCAGTAATCTTTTTATCTTTCTGATGTCTCAACTTTGCACCTCATTTACTAGCTTTGTCATTTCTTTGTGTGAATTTTAGCACTGAAAGAAAGAGACAGGAAGCTTCTGAGTGGATCATTCCAGCCAGCATATCACAAGGTCCTGGGTCTTTAATATGTCATGCCTCCTTCTCCACTTCTTGTTTCTAAGTTGGTTTTATTCAAAAGCATCCAATTACTATAAAAATGTTGCCAGTTTCTTCTGTGTCCTTGATTTCCGAGCACATTGTTTCTAACCCTACACCATTCTCTCAACTAGTGTTCCCTCTTTTGGAGCAGGTCACACCACTGAAAAGCTGTTGAATACCGCTGTTATATGGGCGTAAAGAGCATCTTGCTGAGCAAGGCCACCTTGTTCTCTTCCTGTGCCTTCTCCTCATCCACTTGCCTGGTTGCCACCTCAAAATGACTGGCTTGCCTTCCTGTCAGGGTTTGCCCACCCTTGAGCCTGAGTGTCTGACAAAGAGGTGATCTGAAATAAAATACAATAAGTAGGGTTCCCAAATCCCCCCGGGGGGCGGATTTCCCCCCGCTTTCAAGGCCCGATTCCCGCTCCCGTGGAATCGGGGCCTGGGGGAAACCCCACCCCCGCGTGTGCGCCACCCGGAAGTGACGTCGCACGCTGGGGGCGGGGCCACGCCATTTGAGGGGAAAACAAAGAGTTTTCCCCTCAAATGGCGTGGCCCCGCCCCCAGCGTGCGGCGTCACTTCCGGGTGACGCGCACGCACGATATAGACGCCGGCCGGGAGCCCCCCGCTCCCGGCCAAAATCCATTTGGCAACCCTAACAATAAGGAACTCTGGCTGGAAAACCCACTCTAACTCAAGGGTGCAGCGCTCCTATCTGGCCCACGAGCAACTGGCTCTCATCAGCTTCCTGCATCACAGCTTGCTTTTGCCCAGCTCTCTCATCTCCTGCTTCCTGCTTTGCATAAGAGATTTAAAAAAGCCAAGCCTCCCTTCCCGCGACTGGTTGAGTGCTTCTCTCACTTTTCTTCCTCCTTGGGGAGGAAGGGAGGGGGGAGGGCAAGAACAAGCAAGAGAGAGATGGAGTCCCGTGGCACCATTAAGATCAATGAAGTTTTATTCCAGGTATAAGCTTTCATGTGTAAGCACACTTCTTCAGAGACAGAGAGAGAGAAAGATCCCTCTTTCCAGTTCTAACAGATGTGGGCGGGGGAGAGAAACTTAACAGCACAGCTTGCAATCTTTATTAGTGGAAGGGAGCAAGAGTCCAGTAGCACCTTAACAACTAACAAAATTTGTGTCAGAGCATGAGCTTTCATGACTCACTGCTCACTTCATCAGATACAGCTAGAATGTGAGTCCATTTGTTCTTACATTTTTGAGAGTGAAGTGATTTCAGATGCCACATGACAATAGCAGGCATTGGTAATGAGAGAAGAAATCTAGGTCTCAATTAATTCCAGGAGTCTGCATTGTCTTAAGCTAAGCTTCATTATCAGTTGCAATTTAGCAGTCTTTCTTTATAATCTCCCTTTGAAATTCCTTTGTAAGAGAACTGCTCCTCTTAGGTCAGCAACTGAATGTCCTGGAAGGTTAAAAGGTTCTCCCACTGGTTTTTGAATGTTGTGGTTTCTAATACAGAAGAAGAAGAGAAGAGAAGAGATTGGATTTATACTCCGCCCTTCACTTGGAGTCTCAGAGCGGCTTACAAATTCCTTTCCCTTCCCCTCCCCACAACAGACACCCTGTGAGGTGGGTGGGGCTGAGAGAACTCTGACACAAACAGCTCTTTCAGGAACAGCTGTGCCAGAGCTTGTGACTGACCCAAGGTCACATCAGCAGGTGCAAGTGGAGGAGTGGGGGAATCTCCCAGATTACAGTCCGCACACTTAACCACTACACCAAACTGGCTAATAGCAGTAGAAAGAGTAAGAGTAGCCCCTTAAAGACTAACAAAATTTGTGGCAGGGTATGAGCTTTCATGAGTCACTGCTCACTTCTTTAAACTTATTTCCATTTATTCTTTGAATCCTCCTGGACCAAATTGAGACCTAGGTTTCCTGTCTTATTACCAATGCTGATATCTCCACACCTAGTTACCCCTCTGCATCCAATCAAGTCTGCTATTGCTATTAGGCATCTGAAATAATCTTGATAAAGTTTATATCTCTGGTACCTTGTGTTACATTTCATGGCACATATGGCCTGGCCTGACAAAGTGACATTTATGTCAGATCCAGCCCTCTTAACAAATTAATTCGATACCTCTGCTACTCACGAGGTTCTTCATTTTGTTTATGTATATATTAAGTACTTAAGATATTTATTTTTTAGTTATTTGGGTTTTTAGATACTGCCTTTCTTAACATCAATTTTATTAAAACAACCCAAGGACAATAGTTAACTATAACATTGCAACTATTAAGCCCGTAATAATAAAACTAAACTAAACTAAAACCACATAAAACAACTGCTATACGATATTAACACTCTCATAGTGCAAACCTATGCAGAGCTACTCCACTGAAATTAACACTGCACATCAGGCTTCCCAAGTACTTACCGTGATTCGGCAGGGGACGAAGACATCTTTGCAGGATCATTCCTGCAGGGACAACGGACGTGCTGCACATGCCATCGCCAGGAAGTGACGCCGGGCAACGCTCTGGCAATGGGGCCAGAAACTCGATGGTACCATCGAGTTTTCAGCCCCATTGCCAGAGCGTCGCCCAGTGTCATTTCCTGGCGATGGCATGGTGCGTTACAAGGAGAAATGTTCCGGCTGGGGAGCATGTGTCCCCCGCCAGATTGCGGTAAGTACTTGGTAACCCTACTGCACATAATTATAATTGCTAATTAAAAGGGGGGGGGACCCTAATCAAAATAGGATGTGTATCACATCCCTATTAAAAGCCAATATAAAAGAAATGTGTTTGTCCCCTATAAATGTTTATGTGAGTTGGCTCTTCTATCCTCCTCTGGAGATGAACTCCAAAATGACAATGCCACTACAGCGTGTTTGGGTGGAATCTTATGGGAGCCCTAGCTGGTTGGACTTAAGATGAAGGAACAGATCTCATAAGCAGAGAGGTGGTCTTTCACATTGGTAGGTTCCAGGCCATGGAAAATTTTAAAGGTATCAGCATACTAACAGAAATGAACGCAGAGCAAATCAACAGTCAGTGCAGCTGGTTTAGAACTAGTTCACATGTAACAACCAAACAAGGTGAGGTTTCAAAGTTGTTTTCAAGGGTAGCACCATAAAAAGTGTAGTATGGTAGATTCAGGTGGGTAGCCATGTCGGTTTGAAGCAACAGAACTAAGTTGGAGTCCAGTGGCACCTTTAAGAATTAATCTTTGTTGGTCTTAAAGGTGCCACTGGACTCAAACTTTGTTCTGCAGTATGGTAGTTAAGCCTAGTGGTTACTGGAATATCATTCAGGGTAGTGCAAATTGGCTGAGGAGGCAGGATAACCTATGAATAAGTTGCAGATATAGTTTGTAGACCCTTCCCCAAATTTCGTTGTAGTTTTTAAAAAATGCAAATTAAAAAAATCCCCTACAGGGGGCTAAAAAAGAAGAAGAAGAAGTTGCAGATGAAAAAGGCACTCTGGACTATATCCTCTTGTAATGCTGGCACATCTGCATTTTCCATCTGCATTACCTCCCTTGGCTGGATTCTGTTTCAGTTGATTCACTTCACATCCACTTGACCACAATGTGCAAATACTAATTTAGCATAAAAATAGAAATACTCCTGGCTGCTTTGTTAATGAAATGTAGAGTTGGTTATTCAGTACCAACAGCTACATAGGATCTCATCCAGCCTCTACACATTAAGCAGGACAGGTGACTGGATCTTTGTGGAACTCCTTACAGCAGGTCTCAGGAACTGACTCAGCAACTCAGCTATGACATTTGGACACCTTTCAGATAGAAATCATAAAAACCATCTGAGAGCTACTCCTGAGAAATCACATTGGTTGTTCAAAGACTCCCAAGGTAAGGCATAAATACTTGTAGTCGCTATAAAAAATGGGTAGAAAGTGATTGTGATTTCCCTTTTCCTAAGTACAAGTGCAGTCCTAAGAACACTTTCCTGGGAGTAAGCCACAATCAATACCTGCTTAGAATGGCACTGTATGTCATTCCTGTTAATTAAATGTATTGCACTAACATAAATAGTGTCTCCAATAAGTTGTGATGATGGGCCAAACTAGACAGGACAGGGAAATCCATGTGGAATTATTCATTTGTCTACCATTTGGGAGGAAACTGGTGGGTGGGGGGAAGGTCTGTTACATAAGCCAGAGCACGTAAATAAGGAAATAAGCCCTGCCTTCTTCCCCCTACCTCACCTTGCTATGCCCTAAAGTGTGTTTCTCTCCGCCTGGTTCTGATATCGAAAGTAAACTGGGCTGAAAGATAAATTATTCAAGCAACTGAGAGCAGTGAAACAGCAAGGGGGCAGGATGAGCTCCACTCACCTTTTGTACTTATGTTCGCTGTTGCGCTGATTGCTTAAATCTGTAGTTTGTTTTTTTTATTTAACATTTGTGTGCCACTTCCCTCCCCTCAGGGATCCACAGTGGCTCCCAGAAACGAACAATACAATCAATTCCAGCAATGAGTACAATAAAACAAACAAAACACACACATCTTGGGCTGGTCCTGATAGCTGCTGCTGCCTGACCCATACCCATGAGTCCCAGGACAAGAGCCTTTGGGCTTGTGTCCAACAACTCACATCTCTGGTCTTGCTCAGGCTTTTAAACCTGTGTAGGGCTGTCAGCCAAGTGCTGGCAACCAGCAGGAGGTGGACAGGAGTGGGGACATGTAAATAAGTGATGTTCTGACACCACAGTGTCACTTCTGGCATGGTGCTGTAGGGTACAGGTTTTACCATAGAGTTCTGGGGGAGTCCTACAGTGCCATACTGATGTGCTGACATCACTTTTGGGATCATGCTGGAAGTGACGATGTGGCATTAGAATACCATACTCCCCCCCCCCCAACCACTGCTCTAGCAGACCACAGTGGAAGATCTGGCAGCTCTATATGTGCAGGAAGATGAGAATAAACTTAGCCCAGATGCTACTCAGCTGCTGCTTGCTTGTTGCCAGCAAGCCAGCCAGATCTTCCTCTCTTCTTCCTCCCTGCTCCCCTCATACATGTTGATTTTACTGTTTATGGTTTTATCTGTATACCTGGAAACAGCTCTTGTTATAAAAGCAGTATATAATATTTGCTTGTTAGAAAAGCAGTATATAATATTTTAAGTAAATAAATAAATTATGTAAGAAATACACTCCCACACACCGCTTTATATGTGAGTGGAAGGACACGCAAATAAATAAATAAATAAATAAATGCTGACATCTCTCCCCTGAGCCACATTTAGTTTGGTCTCGAAGCCAGGCTTTTACTAACTGTTTTTTCACCATAAAGCTCCTGCCTTTGGGGGTGGGGGGACTGAAGATAAAATAACTAAAGAGGGGCACGAACCAAACTATGAAGCAAAATTCATCACAAATTTTGTGACGGGTCTACCATCACAAACTTCTGTGAACTTTTAAAGCAGTTCATGGTGGTTTATGGCTGGAGTAGAATGCAGAGGTTTAAATGGGCCCTGAGTCTCTTTAAACCCCTCCTTTCTGTTCCCTGGGAAAGCCATAAAACTGCTGAATGGTGGGGAGGCGCTCCCTGCTGCTCAGCTGTTTCAGTCCCTTTAAACTTTCAGCAACCTGTTTACAAGACAGCCTGAAGCAGCTGTGCTCTCTGCCACACAGCTGTTTTTTTTGTGCTGTCTTCTGCACTCTCTTTAAAGTTTAAAGGGACTGCACAGACAGCCTGAAGCAGCTGCTCCGCATTGCTCAGCTATTTTTCAGGCTTTCTGCAAATCCCATTTAATGGGACTCCAGTCCCTTTCAGTGGGGTTAGCAGGGACATGAACTGGTTCGTTTTGTGAACAAACTTCATTGTACCATGAACCACACACCGAACCACATTTTCCCGGTTTGTGCCCATCCCTAAAAGTAACTGAAGATAATATGAACAGGATTTTAACTGGAGTTTGCATGACTATATTAAACAAAGCAAAGCAAAACTTCCCACATCAGTTAGTTTTACATGTGTTTTAGCTACATATATGATGCTGGTGTCACTCTTAAAAGAGGAAGTCAGTATAGTTATTGAAGCAATAACATGTTTCTGCTTCTCTGTACTGTACAGCAAATTCCTAGCTGGTAATGATTAACTGATTCTAAATATTAATTGTAGACTAAACTTCTGGGTCAGGAGTGAGTGCTTTATGTTAATAATTCACACAGTCATTTTCTGGTTTGTAGATACTCCATAACTGGGGCCTTTTTCTCTTTTAGTTCACACACACACACACACACACACACACACACCACCACCCCTCCCCCAGATCATTTATCTCCCAATTAATTATATATGACCAGTCAGGATGCCAACATATAATCTCAGTTAACACCTACAAACTGGAGACATTAACCTTCAAATGTAAGCAGCTCTTAACCTACCTCCTAATCACTTTGGTCAGCCTGGAAACATATTCTGGAGGCATGTTCTCAAGTGGATGAAAATTTTATATGATTTTTTGTTCAGACTTTTAAGTAAGATTCCCTTTTCTGTCCCCCTTTCAGCCATTTAACAGGCTTTTTAAAGTTTTTGGCTCAGCAGCGAAGGAGGGAGAGGGGGCTGCCAGGCCATGAGGGACAAGATTCTTTCTTCTTCTTTTTTTTAGGTGTGTGTGTATGTGTGTGCTTCCATGCCTGGAAGTCATGGTGACTTCTGGCAAACCCCCCCCCACCAGCGGGGTGTGGACATTTCAGAGAGGTGGCTTGATTGCCTACCTCTGCTTCCTGAGCCCTAGTATCCCTTGGAGGTCTCTCTTCCAATTACTTGCCAAGGCTGGCCCTGCTTAGCTTATGAGATCTGGCTTATGAACCAGGGCTATCCAAGTCAAGGTGGGGGACAAGATTCTTGACTCAGTGTTTTGTACCAAAAGAGCAGAGAGGTGGGGGTGACTGGGAGGCAGGACCAGCAGTGAGTGGCCTGGGAATGGGGCATGTCAACCAGTGTTCCCTCTAAACTGTGTGTGTGAGCAGCCGCTCATTAACACAGGAAGCCCCGCTCAGTAGTAATCTGGAGCCATGCAGGATCTTGCACTGCCAATTGCCTATTTTAAAGATCACGGCAGTTATATTCTGTTCAGGATGTGCACTTCTCTGCTCAGCAGGGAAAATATTAAAGGGAACATTGATGAGGACCCCATCCTGCCTACCTCCACTCCATTCTGTGTCTTACACTTGGAAACCACCTATGTGTCAACAAAAATCTTGTAGTCCAACCCAGGAAATGTTATGAATAAGCATAGGTGCAATGAATACTTTGTTCTATGTTTTTTCTCTACCTTGAGTGTCTCTGGAAACATGCACACTTCTTCTGCAGATTACTTGAACTGTTATTTTGACCACGTGAAGATCCACCTACCTTCTGAAGCATGCTTCTAATGTGGCAATGGAGACATTGCGGCTTGCTAAGAAGGACAGCGAGAAAAGGTCTGAGTCTCTGAAGACAGTGCATTCCCCTGTTGTAGGCTGGAGGAAGATCTGGAAATCATTGGAAGACAGTAAACACAATTGCACATTATGCCATTCTTACAGTTGCTTTTCATAGCTGATTTGCTCTTGAGACATCATGCCTGCTTCTGAAGCATGAAACCACAGAACCACAATCAGCTGATTTCATAATTTACTTCTTCCTGTCTCTCTGGATAGCCAAACTAAAACAGGGGAGAAAAACCCCAAAGCCCACCATTCTTAATTTAAACCACCTGTCCGAGATGCATGGCTGTAGACACTATGGGTGTAATCCAGTTACATTAAAATCAACAATTGGCTTCAACAAGAGGTTGATTGCATCCATTATCTTTTTAAGTGGGGTTTTTTTGGGGGGAAAATTAAATTCATGGATCTCTCCACCTTAATATCAATTTTCGTTAAGATAGTTTATGACTATTGGTACACAACAGTGTTATCTGTTTTGAGTTCTAACTTGCAGGGAGATTGAATGATTGTATTTGTACTTAGTAATTCACTGCGATTTTCTGTAATTGGATTGCCTTTGTGTAGATATTAGAACTTAATGATGATGGGAAACAAATGGTCTGAATTCTTTCCCTGGGTTGTAGATGAAGCCTGCACAACATGTGGCAGATATGGCCCAGTAGTCTTGTATACCAGCCTGCCAAAGGCTGCATAATTTCTTCATTCTCCCCCTCCCCTTTTTGCAGAAAACACATTTATCCTCTTCAATATTGGATTCATATTGCTCTCCTCTGTCTGCGTGGTTGTATGACTTCCTGCACAAATGATGTATATTGTAGTTGTAACTCTTGATACTAATTCACTTGTTATAGCCCCTTTGATTGTCTCCTTCCCTTCAAATGCCAGCCCACAGGTGTATGTCACCGTTTTATATCCTACAGTTCAATGATCGTGTGGATCCCTTATGAGAAGAAATGTATGTGAATCAGGCATGCCAGCTTTTGCATAGGCGTACACAATCTGTTAAACTCATGTGATAACTGTGAACGTATGTTCAAATAGTGATATGCTCAGCACATGTAAATATAATATATGTGCTCAGCTTATACAGGGAGAGAGAGAGGTCTGTTCTAAGAAGTTAATCTGGGATCTTGAGTGGTATGAGTACAGCCCATGTTATAGATCACCTCCTGCCACGCCAGTCTCCCTATTTATTAAGATAATCTGTGGAGGCCTTGCTGTGTGAGCCTCCTTTGTTAGATCAGTGAGCACCCAGAGCAGGATCTTTTCAGGAGTGATGTCACAGTTTGTTTATTTATTTAATTTGATTTTATTGTGAAACTCCTGCCTCAGTAGGGTTGCCAACAAGGTCTGGAGCAAAAAAGTCCTGTCCTTTTAGTAGAGGCTTACTGGGAAATTGTTTACCAGATTATACTATTTACCTCCATGCCATGAAAAGCTTTGTTTCCCCATTTCCACACATTTAGGGACAGGACATTTTTTCCCAGGTCTGATGTCAACCCTGCTCCTCAGAGATACCTACCAGGTTGAACTCCTTACAGTTTTGGGGAGACAGTGAAGATATTTTTATTCTATCAGATACCTTATGCACAATGCTTCTTGCTAACATTTGCAATCTTTCAGCTGCCTTGATAGGACAAAAAGTGAAAACAAAGCAGACATTTCCACGGAAGTTGGGATTACTGTGCCCGACTTGAAAGTTGTACACAAAAGGAGAAACCATAATTTACTCAGTACGTCATAGCAAAAGGAACAACGGACCTGGAATCTTTAATGTTGTATGGAATGAGCAACACTGGACAGTTAGATTTGACAACACAGGCTTTGTCAGTGCTGTGCGCAGTGGGTCTCCTCAGAGTCCCACTCAATTCTATGCATTGTGGCTTACTCCCAGGAAAGTGCTCTTAGGGTTGCATTGTAATACACACAGACAGCCAGTTCCAAAAGCGCTACTGTACCAGATGGGGGAAAACCACACTATGAGTAGATCTTGAGGAAAAGCGGAAGCCACACAACAGCTTCCAGCCTAGGGTAGGGCGGGTGAGGAGGGGCCCTGGAAACAACAGATAAGGGGCACCTCAGAAGCTGCCAGCTGGCCTTCCCCACTTTAAAATAAACATGGAGACCACTGCAAGACTTTCAGAACGTGGAATTGTATTGTTTGCTGCATGCTTATTAGTGATAGCAATTTCTATTTATAGGCTGAGAGCACAGTCCATTGGGTAGTTCTTCCAAATAAGCACCACTGAAATGATGGAGAGTTGTGCCAGGCCACTGGTATGTATTTGTGCAGAAGACCTTTCCAGTGAACAGAGCCCTGATATGAGTGCATGCAGTTGATTCTTCCTACACTGAATGTTGCCATATCTTTTTTTTTTTTTTTTTGTTTTTTTGGTAAACAAATTTTATTTTCTCAGGAATACAACATCTAAAACATTTCATTCTATCAATTGTCTACCCCATTCCCAGTTCCTCCCCTCCCTCCAATGGCTTCCCACAATGCTTCCACCCCTGCTCCAAATTACTTCATATCATCAACAATATCAGTTTTTCATCATTACAATCTAAAGATAACATCGTTTGACTTAATATTGATCTAAACATATTAAGTTTTGTTTCACATCCCAGTTCTTTTCCAGATAAATTTTAAAATCATTCCATTCTCCAAAAAACTCATCGTCTTCTTTGTTATTCAGTTTTTTTGTAATCTTATCCATTTGTGCCATGAACAGAACTTTTTGTATCCATTCTTCAACCTCTGGTACCTTTTCTGTCTTCCAAAACTGAGCATAAATCATTCTCGCTGTCACTATCAGGTACCAGAGTAAAGTCTTTTTAGTCGTATTGACTTCTTCCATTTTAAGTCCCAAAAGCAGAATTTCCGGTGCTTTTTTTAAAGAACATTTCAATATTTTTTGCATTTCATTGTGGACTTTTGTCCAAAAGTCTACAGCTTTCTCACAAGTCCACCACATATGATAAAATGAGCCCTCATGCCTCTTACATTTCCAGCATTTGTTTGACATATTTTGATTCATATTTGCAATCTTCTTAGGTGTCATGTACCACCTATACATCATCTTATAACAATTTTCTTTAACATTAGTACATGTCGAGATCTTAATAGAGTTTTTCCACAAATATTCCCAAGTTTCCATATCTACTTCCTTATTCATATTAATAGCCCATTTTAACATTTGTTCTTTAACAGTTTCATCTTCAGTATACCATTTTAACAACACCTTATACATTTTAGAAATATTTTTTCCTCCTCCACTCTCCCATACCTTTTCAATTTCATTTTTTTCCTCTCTAAAACCATAGTTTTTTTTGTCAGATCTAAAAAGATCATAAATCTGCATATATTTCAACCACTCATATTCATATTCAATTTCATTCTGCTTTTTCATTACCCACTCTGTTCCCTCTTTTTTAATTAAATCTCTATATGGCAACCAGTCTCTACCTCGCTGTCTTGAGTAAGATATCAACACTTCTACTGGTACAATCCACAATGGTCTTAAGTCACTCTGGTACTTCTTATATCTTGTCCATACCATATACAAAGCTTTTCTCACCAAGTGAAGTTTAAAAAAACTGTCCATTTTTATCTTGTCATACCATAAATATGCATGCCAGCCAAATCTACAATCATGCCCTTCCAACCCCAACAATCTGTCATTTTCAAGCTTCACCCATTGATCCATCCATGTTAGACAAACCGCTTCATAATATAGTCTAAGATTTGGCATTTGTAGACCTCCTCTTTCTTTGGCATCACAAAGTATTTTCATTTTGATCCTTGGTTTCTTGCCTGCCCAAACAAATTTTGACAACTCTTGTTGCCACTTGGCCAACAAATCCGTTTTATGCAGAATTGGTATTGTTTGGAACAGGAACATCAAACGTGGTAGGACATTCATTTTTATAACTGATATTCTTCCCATCAGTGATAAGTTCATTTTATCCCATTTCTTAAAATCTTGAGTCAGCTTAGTCCATAATTTCTCATAATTATTCTTATATAGGTCTATATTTTTTGCCGTTAATTCAATTCCAAGGTATTTTGTTTTTTTAACTACTTCACATTGTACCAGTTCTTGTAGTTCCACTTGTTTTTGTTTGATCATGTTTTTACATATAAGTTTTGTTTTATTCTTATTTACGTAAAAGCCGGCCAATTCTCCAAACTCCTTTATTTTTTGAAAAAGCAATGTCAATTTTTCTGTTGGGTTTTCCACCATAAACATTACATCGTCTGCAAATGCTCGATATTTGTATTGGTGTCCTTTATGTGTCAAGCCCTTTATTTCTTGATCGTACTGTATTTTTTGTAAAAGTATTTCCAATACCCAGATAAATAATAACGGTGATAACGGACAACCTTGCCTTGTTCCTTTCTGTACTTTGAAGTTATCTGTCAGTTCTTTATTCACATTTATTTTAGCTCTTTGTTCAGAATAGATAGCTTCAATACAATTTCTAAAATGTTGTCCCGCTTCAATCTTTTCCATCATCTGGTGCATAAAATTCCAATTAAGATTGTCAAAAGCTTTTTCTGCATCAACAAACAGAAAAGCTACTTCTTTTTCTGGGTGCTTTTCATAATATTCAATTGCGTCCATTACTATTCTTACATTGTCTCTAATCTGCCTTTTGGGTAAAAAGCCCGCTTGATCTTCAGAAATTACCGTTTGTAAATAGTTTTTCACCCTTTCTGCAATAATTTTTGCAAAGATTTTATAATCGTTGTTCAAAAGAGATATTGGCCTGTAGTTCTTTACATTTGTTGAATCTTGTCCTTCCTTTGGAATCAAAGAAATAATTGCTTCTTTCCATGAGTCCGGCACCTTTTTGTTTTCTCTTATTTCGTTGGTTAAAGCTTCCAGGACCGGGGAAATTTCTTCTTTCATCTTTTTGTAGAATTTCGCTGTAAATCCGTCCGGCCCAGGCGCCTTCCCCAACTTTGTCTCTTCTATTGCCTTCATCACTTCTTCTTTTTGAATTGGACCATTTAATAAATCTTTGTATTCCTTACTTATTTTTGGTAGTGGAATCTCCTTTAAATATGTTTTAATCTTCTCAAGATCAACTCTAGTTGTTTGGAATAGTTTAGCATAATACTTGAAGAAACATCTCTTTATTCCATTAGGATCAACGAACTCTTTTCCATCTTCTATTATTTTGGTTATCATTCTTCTCTCTCTTCTAGCCTTAAGTTGCCAAGCTAAGTATTTTCCCGGTTTGTTCGCCCCTTCAAAAGATTTCTGTTGTAACTTCTTTAAATTCCAATACATTTCCTGATTCCAAGTCTCATTCAGTTGTTCCTTCAGCAACTTTAATTCTTTAATAATTTGCTTTTTTCCAGGCTTCTTTTTTAATTCCTTTTCTTTCTGAGCAATTTTTTCTAACACTTCTGTTTGTTTTTGAAGTTTTTCCTTTTTTTGCTTCACGTTTTGCGAGATGAGAATTCCTCTCATCACCGCTTTATAAGCATCCCATACAATCTGTATCGGTGTTTCTTTATTTAAATTTTGTTGAAAGAATTGTTTCGTTTCTTCCTTTAACATCTCAATTACTGTTTTCTTATCCAACAAGTCTTCATTAATCCTCCACAGAAAGGGTTTTTTCCTTTCTGTGGAACTCCATACCACCGGATTGTGATCTGAATTACATCTTGGCAAAATTTCAGTCTTATGTGTTTTCATTGATAATTCTTCAGACATCCAAATCATATCAATTCTGGAAAAAGAGCAATGTCTATTGGAATAAAAAGTAAAGTCTTTCTGCATCGGGTTCCATTTCCTCCAAACATCTTCTAATTTTTCTTGCTTAACTAATTCAAAAAAATTCTTTGGCAATTTTCCGCTGAATTCGTTGTCCTTTTGTGGTTTTCTGTCTAGACGATCTATTGTCCCATTAAAGTCTCCGGCCATAATAACTTGCTCATAAGTCAATTGTTGTAATTGGTCAGTTATATCCTTAAAAAATTTTTCCTTTGCTCCATTGGGTGCGTACACGTTGATCAACAATGTTTTTTTCTGCTGAATCATTAATTCCACACCCACGTATCTGCCATCTATGTCCTTAAAAATTTCTGTAGGTTGTAACTCCTTCTTCACATATGTCACAACTCCTTTTTTCTTATTTGAGGCCGCAGAACAAAATTCAATTCCAAATAAAGCATTCTTTAAATATTTTATATCCTGTTTTCTAATATGTGTTTCTTGCAAGCATATCACGTTGCATTTCTGTTTCTGTATCCAATGATTGATTCTTTTCCTCTTGTTTGGTGAATTTAATCCATTAACATTCCATGACAACAATTTGTACTCCATTATGCGTTTTATTTTAAAGTTCTCCAAAGACGTCCGCATTGTCCGCCTTAAATTTATAAAAGTCCATCATCGATCTGATCTGAATCCTCACCCCTTGATACGTAAAGGATAAACCTTGTGGAATCTCCCATCTATATCTGATGCTCAAAGCTCTGAGTTTGTCAGCCAAGGATTTATACCTTTTCCTGTCTTGCAGTATTGTTCTTGGGAGTTCTCTCATCACCATAATTTTGTTTCCCTCTATTACAAAAGGGACGTTGAATTGCTTCTTGAATATCTCCTCTGTTATTGATCTTGTTACAAATTGTACAATTACATCCCTTGGTAAATTCTTCTTTTCTGCAATTCTGGAGTTCACTCTATAAATCAAATCAAAGTCTGAGTCCATTGACCCTTCTTCCTCGCCCAAAAAAGCCGTTATCACTTCCATCATTTTTTCTTTTAAATTCTCATTCTCTGTTTCCTTAATGCCTCTGAATCTCAGATGAGTCTGCATCCTTCTGAACTCCATCATTGTCTCTGATCTTGTAATTTGTTGAGTCAAAGAATCTTGTTTCTCTTCTATTTTTTGTATCTTCTCCTCTGTCTCTGTAGTCTTGGTTGCATTTGCTTGAACATCCTTCTTAACTCCTTCCATTTCTTGCTTGATTGAAGTTATTTCTGTAGTAACCAGTTCCTTCAATGCTGTTATGTTCTTCTCTTGGACTTCTTCTAGATGTTTCAGATGAATCTGAGTTTGCTTCTCCAGTTGGTCCCCCAATGTTTTTTCTATCTGCTCCCCCATGGCTTGTATTGCCTCTGTCATTCTCTTCTCCATTGCTTCCATGGAGGCCTGCATCTCTTTTTTCTCCCTTTCCCTTGACATTTTGGGGGTTGAAGTAGATCCAATCCTAGGTCTCACAACTGGTTTAAGTTCTGGGTCTAAGTCGGCTCTTTTCTTGCCTCTCCTGGTCTCCGTCTTGGCGATTTCTTTTCAATTCACAGATTCGCAAGATAAAGCACTCTTCTAGATGATAAGATTTAGTCCTCCATGCCTCTCTGTTTACGCTTTCCAAAGACCCTTAGAAATATATTAAAAAAGCAAATTTAGTTGAAGTCCTCCTCAAAATGTCGGGCGCAACTTCTCTATGGTAATTTCATGTAGAGTAGGTCAAATTGATACTTTGCAGGCCCTTCCTTCCGCATACAACTCACTTCCGGTCCGGCACCTTTAAAAGTTCCATATCTTGATCTTAGCAAACAGACAAAGTTCAAGACATTTAGAACTTCTCTAACTTGGAATGTTTCCTGAAAATGCCTCCTTCAAACGATCGGGCTCACTACTTAAAATGTTCATCTCAAGCTCTGCTCTCCATGCCCCTATGTGCAAAAATGACATGGCTGGCAACTCAAGTCAGGGCTTTCTTGGTGGTTGCACCCTATCTCTGGATAGCCCTTGAGGCTCACCTGGCACCTACCTTATTGCTTTTTAGGTGGCAAATTAAATTAATCTGTTTACCCAGACTTCTAACTGAAGTTTTATCCCATCTATTTTAGTATTTAAAGTGAGAGGGGGATGTGTATGTATCTATTTTTAAACAATCAAGGAGCTGCTGATTCCACATGTTGCCATTACCAGTCAGGCTCACTTCTGGTATCAGAGCAGGGCCAAAAATGTTAAAAGTGCCCAAGGTCCATAAGGGAAGGCACAAGAAAAGGTAGGGCTTAATTCTCCTCACCTGTTCCCTCTATTTTTTTTCAAAAACGCCCCCCCCCCCCACTTCTGCTTTAAATATCAACTTAGTGGAGTTGTTAATGAATCCGTGAGACGCCTGGAGACAGAAACACACACGCTAATGTCATACAGAGGAGGCAGGGCAGCAGCACCGTATTTCTGCTAAGTGTGGCACCCAGTAGCATTTTTTAATTTATACATTATATATTATATAGAGATCTGCTTTCTTGGGTTGCCAAATACTTCCCTGTACATTCTCTGAAAATGAGAATTTTAACTGAGTATAAAATGGGGTCACTATTTCCTATTAGTCTTAACCCTGGCAGGCAGAATCCCTTGGATTATGGCTACAACCCCAAATAATTTCATTCCAATTGGGACTGGGGAGAATTATAGCCAAAAAAATGTTTCCTTCAAAGCCAACAGAAACAAATGGAATATTTTTTTAACAAAAACAAATGTTTTTAAAATTATTTTAAATTTTTTTTAAAAAAAGAAGAAATACCTATCTGTACCTTGTTCACTTTTGAATGGAAATAATGGACATCAGATATTCAGCTTTCCTGGCACACCATGCTTCCCTGGCTATTAGCTGAAATGATTTTGATGGGGGTTTGTCACTGGCATCTTGCATTTATGCAAATCCTTTACCAGCCTAGAATAACAATGATTTAACGCAGAGAGCAGAAATTGCTTAATGGTTGCATGCGATTAATCATGAACAAATGATTGAATAATATTTCCTTTCTCTTGATTGCTAGAATCCTACTGGGGGGAAAAAACTCACTCTCTATCTCTGGAGACTTATTGACGGTCATTGACTAATTGTGGACAAAAAATAATATTAGTAGTCCATTACAGTCTGATAAATATTCCATGTGTACATGACATGTGCAAAGTGCTCTATATTCTGAGCATGTATGCCAATAATTCGCTCATCAGAGCTGCCTTGTTACCACAATTCTCTGCAGATACTGATAATTAATCAACTGCAACGAATCTTTACAGAGTAAACAAATCCACTGCACATCAAGAATGCTTATGTTTCATTTAGCTGGGAAGAGTTTTTGTAAACATATTCATGCTAAAGTCATCCTGATTTGCAAAGTTACTGTTTGTCTTTTCACTTAGAACTGCTGTGCACTATCGATAAATTTTTAATAGGTGTAAATTATATCGGTGCCTGTTGAGAAGCTGTCACTCACTGAATATGTATTGGACAGTTTGCAATACAATTATAAAGCTGACTCACCTTCATTTCCCCCTTGTATTTGGAGATGATTGGAAAGAGGTTTTTCTTCCACCTCAACATGACTGATAAAGATTATTTTCAAAGGCCTTTGACAGCCTGACTACAAACCTGTTGAACGAGAATGATTCCAGATTGGAAGTGCTTATCATAAATGCAAGGACAAGGTGGCACCAACATGCTCCTGACTGTGCCAACTAGGAGGCTGACCTATGCCAGCTAAGGATCTAGTGCCAAGTGATGTTTACCACACCATCCTATACCTCAGCTGAAGCTACAGTTCTATGCAAAGCAAGGCACATTGATTTTGCAATAAAATGTGACGTGTCTAATTACATAGTTTTATTAATGTGCTTCATTTGTAAGACACTTTTCTCCCCAATGGGATCTCAAAGGAGCTTACATCGTTCTGCTTGCCTCCATTTTTTCCTTACAACAACCCTGTGCTGTAGGTTAGGCTGACAGTGGGTGACTGGCTCAAGTTCATCTGGTAAGCTTCCATGGCAAAGTGGGGATCTGACTATGGGTCTCCCAGTTTGGTGTAGTGGTTAGGGGCGTGGACTATAATCTGGGAGAACCGGGTTTGATTCCCCACTCCTCCACATGCAGCTGCTGGTGTGACCTTGGGTCAGTCACAAGTTTTCTCACGAGCAGTTCTCAAAGAGCTCTCTCAGCCCCACTTTCCTCACAGGGTGTCTGTTGTGGTGAGGGGAAGGGAAGGGATATTATAAGCCACTTTGAGACTCCTTCAGGTAGTGAAGGGTGGGATATAAATCCAATTTCCTTATTCTTCTTCAGATCCTAGTCCAACACTCTAACCCAGGGGTGGCCAAGCTGTGGCTCAGGAGCCACATGCGGCTCTTTCACACATATTGAGCAGCTCCTGGCAGGGCTGCTGGGGAAGCGAAGGGGAGGCGTGCTTTTTCTCCCTCCCTCCCATCTATTTGCTTTCTTTATTTCTTTCCCTCCCTCTCTCTTTCTTTCTTTCCACCTCTTTCATTCTTTCTACTTCTCTTTCTTTTTCTTTCTCTCTTAGGCAAATAAATATCATTATCAATATCTGTTTTTACCCCTTTTGTTTGTATTTTTGGCAGTCTCATTTAATTTTAAGAAAAAGCAAATCTGCATATTTTTCAATAAAAATGTGTAATATTTGTTCATGTCTTGCGGCTCTCAAACATCTGACATTCATTGTATGTGGCTCTTACAGTGAGCAAGTTTGGCTACCCCCTGCTCTAACCACTATATCACACTGGCTCTCATATACCTGCATAGGATCAGCCTGTGCAGCAGATGTTAAAGAGGAACTTGCAGCATCATACCACGAGACCTTTCTTTGTATGAACTGGTATGGCTTGTGAGATCCAAATCTAATCTTAACTCTACCATGACCTTTCTAGATGGTTTTAGACAAGCACTCTCTCAGCATCAGCACTTCCAGCTGCAACATGCAGACAACACTGGCCTACCATAAAGGGTTGCAAGGTAATATATACAATATGGTGATAGCACTATATAAACGTTAAGTATTATTATCCCTAGCCGCTCTTGAGCAAGTGTTTGGGGGAAGGATTTTCGTTTCATTGTGTCTTAATCTGACCAGGGATCAAACAATTCCCTCACTGAACATGTCTGAATAAATTATAGAGCTTGGAATATCTGAAGTTATGATAAAGAAGTGGTTTCCCTGAGCATGTGTAATGTATCATTCCATGACAGCCAGCATGGTGAAGAGGTTCAAGTGTCAGACTAGGGCCCAGGAGACATGGGTTTGAGCGCCTGCCCTGCCATGGAAGCTTGCAAGCCACCTTCAGCCCAACACACTCAAGCTTAATTTGCGTCACAGGGTTGTTGCTGTGTTAAGAGAGTGAAGGACGAACTTAATGATATTTACTCATAGTACATAGTTGTAGAAAATAATGTTTGTATTTAGGCAGAAGAAAGATAATAACTATGAAGATTACCCCGATCAATGTCAATGTTTTGTATGTATGTGTTAATGTTTGTATGTTAAGTTTGTATTGTTTTGTGATGGAAAAACTTAATAAAATTCTGCCCTTAGGGGCAGTTTAAAAAAGAAACAAAAAAAGAAAGTGAAGGAGGGGAGAACCAGGGCTTTTTTGGGCAGGATCACACAGGAACGGAGTTCCGGCTGGCTCCTGAGTTGGCCACGCCCAGCAGGAA
>NW_015165837.1:292681-302447 GCF_001447785.1 Gekko japonicus | reverse complement strand
AAGAGCGGAATGTAAAAATATAAATAAATTTAACGCCGTATAATTAAGGCTAGCAGCCTTAAGGTTTCCTGAAGTAGACCACAAATCTGTGGGATTTCCTAACCCTGCCTAGAACTGGACCATCGGCATTTTGGGGGAAGGTTATGCCTTGCTAGATTTGCAAACCGAGAGATGCCGCAGCATGCTTGTATGGGCAAGCCTGTAAACTGTATATGGACTATTTCGTCAACAGTGCCAGGCTTTGACCCGGAGCTGCACACGCCGCACGTGTTCATAGAGCAGCACTCTCTCTGTGCCTGACAGCGGTTCAACATGTCCTAGGAACTAAGCAGCAACCGACAGCCGGTTTCACGTGCCCCAAACAGGATTTTGTATTCACCTGATTAAGCCCAGTATGGAACGCTGTGCCATGCATCGGATTCGTGTGCAAACAGACGCGTCCCCCTCCATAACCACCTCGACCTAACTGCATAAAACTCCGCGTCTCTTTTTCAGCGATCAGCTGTTCAAAACCGCCTTAAAAAATACCGCCTCGCGCTGCTTCCCGTTCACCGCTTGCTCCGGGACGCACGGACTGCACCGCGCGCGCGCCCCGCGCCCCCCCCCCCCCCCCCGGCAGGCCAGAGGCCGGCAGACGGATCACGCGGGCGGCAGCTGGGCCCCGGGATCGCTCTCAGCCAATAAGCGGGCGGCGCAGGCCCTCCCTCCCGGCTGGTTGGTGCGCCTGGGAGGACGACGTTCGCCGCCGCCGTTCGCCTTGCAGGGAAAGGGGCTGGCTGCGCAGGGCGAAGCATGGCTACCAAGGTAAGTGGGAGAGCCGAGCCTGGCGTGGCGCGAAGGACAGCGCAACCGGGACAGCCGCTTCAGGCGCGGCCGCCCATTTCCCACGCCGCCGCCGCCGCCGCCTTTACTGGGCGGGGAAGTCGCTGGCTGCCAGAGAGCGGCTCCTCGTTTTGACCTCGGGGCCTGTCCTTGGGGGCAACTTTACCGGCTTTCGGAGTGGTCGTGGCCACGCAACGGAAAACTTGTAGCGGTGTAAAATCTTGAATGGGCGGACAGTGTTCCCCCCTCAGCCTCGCCTGTACGCAGTCCGAGTGCTTAGTTTCTCAACGGAGGGATCCTGGGGTTCACGGATGCCTGGACGTTTGCCCTCGGACCCGGAAGCCTCTTTGCCCAGAGATGCTGGAAGGGGTTGTGCTCAGTAATGTGTCCAAGGCACTTTCCAATGTATTGTGGGCTCGCTTGTGTGCCAGAGTTGGAATTACGCTCTGGGACTGAGGCCTGTGCTGTGCTGCACTGCCAAGAGCCACCCGGGTGCTTAGAACACGATCCTGGCGTCAGTGACTCTTACTCCTAAGGAACTGTTCATGAGCTTGCAGATTTGGGGGGATTTGTAAAACTCCTCCACGTGAAGGCCCGTTTCCACCTGTGTTCTCTGTGAATTGTAAAGGACTCGGTTCAGGAACCATATACCTCCCCCACGATACCAATCCATATCATGTACATTTGTGGCAACTATAAAACAAAGCGTAATAGTTTAACATGTCTCTGTTGGAATGGCAACATGCTTGAAAACAATCCACTGCTAACATTTTCCCCAGTACAGTGTTCAGAGTGTTGACACAAAGGTCAGGCTTATGTAAGGACTTTTGTTGTACCAGTGATAATTGCCCCTTTGACTGTTTTCCAAATTCACACACTGAAAACTGGTTGTCACTTTAAAATGTACTAAAAGCAGCCCTTCTCCCCCATATTTTGCCAGTATAGGGGCTGATTCTTCTGTCTCTCCTATTGCTAGTAAGGCTCAGGCTTCAAAAGGCCAGAATCAAATAGTTAACATGCACTGCTTCTGTGAGTAGAACGTAGTGACTATTGACAATGAATATGTTGTTCATCCCCATACACTTTATTTCAGTAAGTGACTGGGTTGATCCTTCTTTTTTGATTTTGGAATGTAGAATTACAGCTTGATTGTGCATACCAGTGTCATTGTTCTATCTTAATTTGACAAGAAGTCAAACATGGTGAAAGTGCAGATTAAGTAAAATGCCCCTATTTATTTAGCTGGTTGAGTTTGTAAGAGCTCCCATTGTAAAAGTACATTCACTTCAACTCATCTGAGAGGCATTATCATTCATATTAAGAATGACTAGACAGCAGCAATAAAACTTAAATGTTATTTTATGTGGTGCACATTTTATTAGTTCCATCTCCTGCCAGCCTAGCAGTTCGAAAGCAAGAAATTGCAAGTAGATAAATAGGTACCACTTCGGTGGGAAGGTAGCAGCGTTCCGCGCGCCTTGGTGTTTAGTCATGCCGGCTACATGACCACGGAAACGTCTTCTGACAGCGCTGACTCTTCGGCTTGGAACGGAGATGAGCACCGCAACCCTAGAGTCGGACTCGATTGGCTTTCGAGCAAGGGAACCTTACCCTTACCTTTATGAAGAATATATCCTAGTTTGGCAGTGCAGTCATATACAAAATTATTCTAGTCTAAACTGATTGATTTCAGTAGGCTTAGACTACACTGCAAGTCATCTTCATTCTAGTCCCAACTAAACTGTGGGTGCGGGTGGAAAATTTTCAGTGGAATTTTCCAATGTGGACATATCTAATGTGGGAAATTTCCCACCCCACATATGTTCATGTAGTCTCTTTATCTATAATTGTCTGGGCTGTTGCAGTAGAAAAGAGTAAGAGTCCAGTAGCACCTTAAAGACTAACAGCATTTGTGGTAGGGTATGAGCTTTCGTGAGTCACTGCTCACTTCTTCAGAAGGGCTGTTGTGCTGCAAATCAGTCATGTTAGATGGGGCTGAATGTACAAAGCATGGGCAAATCCCAGCACTTGTACATGCCCCAGGCTTGTACATGGTGTATTTGCCTAATTTTGCTAATCTTATATAAATATTGAAATCACTGAAAGCAGAAAATTTTAAAATATTGAAATAAGAAATTTTTCTGATTCATCCCCCCCCCAGAAAACCCACATCACTAACCTAAACATATTGAAATAAAGGATTTCAGAGCTAGTTTGCATGATCTTGTACTTGATGGTTTGTATGCGAGAATGGTTTATCACAGATGACATGATGCAAATAGAGTTTTCATGGCTCCTCATGTCAAGTATAGTGCTGTTTACTGAAGTCAGTTCAGACCTTCACAGTACAGTCCTAAGCAGCGTTACACCTTGCTAGCCTATTGAATTCAACTTTAACTGCTTACAATTGTACTGCAAATTGCTAATTGCCAGCTTCAGGTTATGTGAGTACAGAGACACCAAGTGATGTTACTCGTATGAACAATGTCCTATTTTCATTTAAATGTTTGTGAGGGAGTTTTTGACTCTGTTTTCTAAAAACTGTAGGTAAATATATATATATATATATTAAAAAGGTAAATATTATACTTTTCTTTCTGTACAACGCTGGCAGGCCGCTCTGTAGTAAAACCATGTTATAATATTACCTGTTGGAACACTAGTCCAAAACTTAACTGCAGTGTTAGACTAAAATGGCCATTATCTGTGATACCATTGTGGGTTTTGATAATTGTGGAGTTATGGACCAAGGCTGAAATACTAAGCATAGATGTACATCCCACTGAAATAAAAGGTTAAGAGTGAGTTATTAGTGTGTGTTAATGTACGTAGCAGATGTTAGGCATGAAACTTATGTTTCAAAAGTTTTTAATGGTTAGTGACTTATTCTGTATAGATGAGCTTCTTTTAAACTTAATTTAGAGCTGAAAGTATCTGTAGAATGAGTCTTGCATAATAATGTACTCTGGTAGGATTTCCTAAATGTGGATATCTGACTTGTTCATACATCCTCATTAAAATTTATCCAGAAAACATTTCAGAGCTACCTTGGGCAACCTTTCTGATATTCTCTGTCCATTCTGTACAAACTGATGTATACTTAATGTTGTTTTAATGTTGTTTTAATGTCTTAATGTTGTTTTAATGGTTTTTTAAAATAATTATTATTACTACTATGTTGCTGTGATGCCATAATTCTAAGTTTTTATTGTAATCTGCCCTGAGTCCTCGGAAACGGCGGAATATAAATGTGAAAATTAAATTAAATTCATAGAAATGCATCACATATGACAACATTGTTGAATGAACAAGTGGGGGACCTGCAAGAACTCGCAGAGGACATCACACTTGATTTCTCTACTCTTGGTAGCACCCATAACACACACACCCTTTCCTGCTTCCCACCCTCCAACTGACCTACTACTAGCTGCTCCCTAGCTGTAAATTTCCCCTCCTGTCCCCAGGCTCAGGTGAGGATTTTTCTGCAAATTTGCAGGTGCCCTCAAGTTTGCAGAGAAATCTCTCGTGTCTGTCCCTGGCTCCAGTATGTGGATTTTTTGATCTATACTGTATAGCCTGCTTCAGAATTAGATACATGATGTCAGGAATTCTCAAAATATATGGAAAGTACTCCTGTGTCGGTATCAGTGTGTTGACACTTAGGTATATCTCCTGCGCAGGGCTTTTTTTGTAGCAGGTACTCATTTGCATATTAAGCGACACACCCCTAATGTAGCCAATCCTCCAAGAGCTTACAGTAGCCCCTGTAAGAAGAGCTCTGTAAGCTCCTGGAGGATTGGCTACATTAGGGGGTGTGGCCTAATATGCAAAGGAGTTCCTGCTACAGAAAGAGCCCTGCGTCCTGTGTAATGATCTTGCTTGCTGTACATGTGTACGTCACATGTGTACATGATGATGGGGAGCTATGATTGGTCACAGTTTTCCAACATAAGTACACACATCAAAGTATGGGATTGCAACACATTATTAATGTGCAGCACAATAATTCCTAAACAGAATCACTTTCCATAACAGAAGTTTATATACTAACCTGGCAGACAAATATATGAGCTTTGGCGAACGCATGTTGGCAACTGCCTTTGTGGATCTTAAATCAGTGTTTGACACAATCTCCAGGCCTTGGTTATGGGGAAAGCTGAAGAAATACGGCATTGAACCATGTCTCCTAATACAACAGCTAATACAGCTGCCCTACTGGCCAGGGTTAGATGTGGGGGGTCAGGACAGCTATCTGGGGCATTTACCCTAGATAACAGCGTTAAACGGGTGTATTCTTGCACCCCTGCTGTTTAATTTATGTATAAGCGATCTTCGAGCTGGTCTCCTGAGGGATGCTTGCCATCTTCCTTACCTGTCCAAGTGCGAAATTCCGATCCTTTTATATGCTGATGATATTTTGAGTATTACTGTAGCTGTGAAGGCTTGTCTATTAATGTAGCAAAATCTAAAGTCATAGTATTTAGTAAAAGGAAAAGGGTAAAAATCTTCAGATAGTATATAGCAGGCCAATCTATGGAACAGGTTAACCAATTTACCTGGGAATCCAGTTTGAAGCATCTTTCACATGGAAAACACATTTGGATCTGGAAAGGAATACTGCCCTGAGAGTAGGGACACCAACATACAACAAATACCGTGCACAGATGATTATAAAATATCATAAATAATTTTATATTTTTAGAAAAATATTTTTACAATAATTTCTTCATATATAATTAATCATCTTAATCACAATTCAATATAAGAGATATCAAAAATATCAAATATCATCTCCATAGAATCTCAACCTTATAATTAATATTAGTCCTCCTCTGTTAAATAAAAGTTTCAAAAGGGAGGACTCCTTAAAGTCTCTTTATAACATGTGCTCTGTCTTCCTCCAACAGAGATCCAGATATCCTTCTGTTTCAGAATCTTCCTCAGGGAGTTCAACAATAATTTTCAGCACAAGGTTGCCAAATACCAAAATTTTAATTCAAAGTTCTCTTTCAATGAACGCTGCAAAAAAATTTTTTTTATGAGCTACAAGCCTCCTCCAAAGTGAAAACCATGTATTTGCATGGTATTTGTTGTATGTTGGTTTTCCTACTTACCGTGGGTCCTTTTTTGGTTTTGTGAATTGAGAGTAGGGACGACAATTGTAAAAGACTTCTGTACAGCAGGAGGTGAATTTGTCCCCTTGGCCTTAAAGGTATATAATGTGAAGGTTTCAAATCAATTTTTGCATGGTGTGGAAATCTGGATTCAGGCCGCCTCAGAGAGAATGGATTACATTCAATATGATTTTTTCCGACATTTATTTACTACTCCCAGATGTGTTTTGGGAATAGCACTGAGCTGCATTGGGCAAATTATCAATGGACGCTAAGGCATAGATAAAAGCATTTCTTCTTAAAGTAAAGATCTTAAAATCTGAGGGAGGGCCCACTCTTCTTGGACTCATCCAGGCAGATAAATATAGTACTCAATGGATTCAACTATTGGGAAAGAAAATGAAATGTCTAGGAATAACAAATGACATGGTCAAGATTACAGAGACTAAAAATATAGTTAGGCAAATAAAAATGTGTATTAGGAAGCTGGATATTATTAGTACATCTGTTAGGGTATGTTTGACATTTCATTTAGGTATTGCTCTCCTGATGCAACTGCCGAAGTACTTTTCTCGTTTGACAGTACCAAATCTTAGAAGAACGTGCAGATGCTCATATGATAAAGTTGAATCCATTGAACACATAATTCTAGAGTGTCCCATATTTAATGAGCTGAAGGCTAGCTTAATCACCCCTCTACTTAAAGAATGAAATTGCCCACTATGAGAGCTCAGATGACGTGGTTACTATCGGACACAAATTATTCCGTTACCCTTTCTATGGCAAAATATATAGGGACAATTATTAAATACCAGGGAAATAACATTAAGTAAGGTTTTTCCCATTTTAATTTCTGCTTAAGGCAATAGCTGTATGAGCAGTAGTAGACAGGTAGGTGGGTAGATAGGTAGACAGGTAGGTACTTTGGCAGGAGCTGGGACCAGAGACGGGAGCTCACTTTGTCATGCGGCACTAGGGTCTCAAACGGCCAAGCTATAGACCTTCCAGTCTGCAGCTCAGCCTCTTAACCTCTAAGCCACTGCGGCCCCAATGCTGGGTACTGCTGGGTACTGGAGATATAAACATAAAGGACAGCAACTAGTAAGCTCTGAGTTGGTATGTTCTCACTGCAAGGCCCCATGGGCTGAGAGGGGGATGCAGAGGAGAACCCACATGGGCAGACTGGAGAGCCAGCAGTATAGCGGTGGGTAGATGCTCCCATGCCCCAACAGAGGATCATCTCCACCCCCCCACATGTAAACGCTGATCCCTGAGGCCATCCGGGATGCTGCATCCAGGACAGCATCCCTGGAGCTGCAGGCCAAATGGAGAGGTATGAATGTGGCTGCAGTGGCTCCCAACTTACCTGTAGGCTTACCCGAACTCCTTCACCTGAAGTGAAGTTTGCTTGACTGGTGCAGGTGAGGGTGTTCCACTGTGCTGAAGCCACAATTGGAGTGGTTTGCCCCCCCCCCAGCAGCCTCTTGTTCCATCCCTTGGACCAGTTCTTCATGGGCCACATAACAGCCCTGGACAGGCTGGTTCTGGCCCCTGGGCCTTCTGTTTGACACCCCTGACTAGGGCATGCACTCTGATTGCCAGATCTTTTGAACTCTGGTTGAATGCTTTCTTGGTTACAGCTGCTACCTGCTTATCCACCAGTAAGATTGGTTCCAGCAGTACCCCCCCCCCCCCCCAAGCTACAGATCTGCTCATTTAAGGGTAGTGTAAACCTGACCAGTACAAGAGACACCTCAATTCCCAGATGAGTCTTTCCACTCACAAGTAACATTTCTCCTTCAGTGGGGGGAAGTCATCCAAGAACTGGTTAGGTCACGCCTCTGCTCGTTCAGATAGGCTATGCAAATTTCTTTTGTTGCGTGGCTCCTATTAGAGTGGCCTAGGCTGACCTCTCAAGTTCCTGCGTAGCCCTGCACTCGGTAGGACTTCTGGAGCTCCTGCTCCAAGCCAGAGGAATTACAAAATAAATCAAAGAAAGCACAAAAAGGAGGGAAAACTCCACAGGCAGTCCCACAGCATCAACTGGCTGGAGCTTCGGGCAGTCACACTAGCACTGAGGGCATTTCAGCACCACGTACAGAACCAGCACATACTAGTGCGCACTGACAACATGTCCACCAAGGCACACATCAACTGGCAGGGAGGCATCCGGTTGAGGTCACTCTTTGCAGAAGCCAGAACCCTACTATGATGGGCAGAGAAGCACACCATAAACCTCAAGGCGGAACACTTGAAAGGCCTATCCAACCTCCAGGCAGTCTGGCTAAGCAGAGATCTGGACCCAGGCGAATGGGTGTTGAACCAGGAGGTCTTCGCCCAGCTCACACGAAGGTCTGTAATTCCGGTGATGGACCTCCTTGCGAGTTCACGGAACCACCAAGTGGAGCGTTACCTATCCAGGTGCCAGGAACCAGCAGTGGAAGGAGTCTATGCGTTATCCCACCCCTGGCCAAACTGTCTCCTGTACGCCTTCCCCCCTACAGCTCTAATAGGGGCAACACTCAACAGAATCAGATGGGAGAGGGCTACAGTAGTGTTCGTGACACCTCACTGGCCAAGACAGCTGTGGTTCTCGGACCTGGTTCAACTGGCTTCTGAGAGACTGTGGACACTGCCTCAGAGGCCAGATCTACTGCAACAAGGGCCCATTCTCCACCCGGACCCGACATGGCTGCAACTGACAGCATGGAAATTGAACGCGCACGACTAGAGGGAAAGGGATTTCCCCGTGAGGTGATCAAGGTCATGCTACAGGCAAGAAGGCCTTCCACCCGCCGCATCTAGTCATACATGGAGGACATTCGTAAGCTGGGCCTCTGCACGTGGGATACACCCTCTGCGGGCCACAGACAGGGAAGTCATTCTGTTTCTATCTGAAGGATGGCTAAAAGGACTCCGGCCAAACACACTGAAGTGACAAGTAGCGGCCATACAAGCATGTCTAGGACACGAGGCACAAAGGAAGGTGTCCACGAGCCGGTATGTTAAGAGGTTTTTGAAGGGAGTGATCCAGCTGGCTCCTCCAGTCTGGCACAGGTTCCCGACATGGAGTCTCCACAGAGTATTACGCTCCTTGTCAAAACCAGCATTCGAACCCATGGGGACGTCTGAACTCCGCATTCTGTCATGGAAGGTCGCCTTTCTCATCGTGGTGACTACGGCCAGAAGGATCTCCAAACTGGCTGCGTTATCGGCAAGGAAGGAGCTTTGCATCTTCCAGAAAGACTCCGTCTCTTTGCGGGTGGACCCATCCTTCATTCCCAAGGTAAATTCGGCCTTCCACCTCAACCAGCCTATTACGTTACCTTCATTCTGCCCATGGCCTACGCATCCTAAAGAGAAGACCTGGCACAAGCTCGATGTACGTAGGGCTCTACGTATATATCTCAAAAGGACAGCTGACTTTCGACAATCAGACGCATTGTTCGTGACAGGGGTCTTTTCGCCCCAGAGCCCTCCGGAGTGCCGCTCCGGCAGCCCGCATGGTGGCAAGCCCCGCCCCCCAAGTCCCCCGAGCCCGCGCAGGAGCGCTGCGGCTTGGGGGAAGCCGGGAGAGCCCCGAGCCTGTACAAGAGCGCTCGGGGGAGGCCCGGAGAGCCCCGCCCCCAGTTCCTCAAGGCTCCTCTTGGCTCCCTGGGGCCGCTGCGCTCCGGCGCAAGCTCTAGGGAGGCGGCGACGGGCCTCCTCTTCGCTCCCTGGGGCTCACACCGAAGCGCAGCGGCCCCAGGGAGCAAAGAGGAGGCCCGTGGTCGCTGCCTCCCTGGGGCTCGCACCGGAGCGCAGCGGCCCCAGGGAGCGAAGAGGAGGGC
>NW_015165837.1:267586-292303 GCF_001447785.1 Gekko japonicus | reverse complement strand
ACCAGCTCCCTGGGTCTCGCGCTGGAGCGCAGCGGCCCCAGGGAGCGAAGAGGAGGTCGTCGCTGCCTCTCTGGGGCCGCTGCGCTTCGGCGCGAGCCCCAGGGAACGAAGAGGAAGCACGTGGTCGCCGGCTCCCTGGGGCTCGCACTGGAGCGCAGCAGCCCCAGGGAGCAAAGAGGAGGCCAGAGGATGCTCCCCGCCGCCTCCCGGGGTAAGTGAGGGATGCGCGGGTGTGTGTGGCACAGGCTTGATTGGGGGAGGGGAGTGGGAGACAGGGAGACCCTCCCCCATCTCTTTGCCTTCTTTCTTTCCCTCCTTTCCTTCCCCTACTTTTCTTTCCCTTTTTTCTTTCTCTCTTTCCCTATCCACAAGTGGATCTGTGTTGAGAATTAGATACAGGAGTCCATTTTCGTCAATGCAGAGACAGAGTCTGGGGTCGTCGCACCCTGCCGTGTTCCCCCCTTGTTTCCTTCTCTCCCTCTTTCTTTCCTTCTTTCCCTCCTTCTTTCCTTCTCTTTCTATCCCTCTTTCCTTCCTTCTTTCCTTCCCTTTCTTTCACTCTTTCCTTCCTTCTTTCCTTCTCTCTACTCTCTCGCTTTCTTTCCTTCCTTCTTTCCTCCTTCTGTGGCTCAACTCTCTTTGCTTCCCCCCCCCGGGAAGGGGAGGCTTTTGAAGATGCCTCCCCCCTTTTGCTTCCCCTTCTGACATCACTTCCAGTGATGTCAGGGGGTGTTGCATATGCTAATGAGCTATTATGCTAATAGCCTAGTAGCTCATTAGCATACCGTATGCTAATGAGCTCCTGCAGCTCTTTTTCTACAAAAAGATCCCTGGTTCGTGGCATATGGGGCCCCCAATCAAGGCAAAAAAGTCTCCAAGGCCACACTGGCCTACTGGATCAGACAATGTATTACCCTAACCTTTGAGGTGCAGGGAATCATACCTCCAGCCCACCTGACGGCACACTCCATGAGGGCAGCAGCAACAACAGTGGCTTTTTCCATGTGAGCCACTGTCAATGAGATCTGCAGAGTGGCGACCTGGAAGTCTTTTTCCACATTTGTGAGACACTACAGAATGGACCAAGCGGTCTCGGCGGAGGCGGCATTTGGCAGAAGAGTCTTACAGCAGGTGGCGCAGACGTAAATTCCACCCCCCCCCCAAGAAAACCCGATGCTGTAAAACCACGATGTAGGATCAGCTACCTGCCCCAGAAGAACAGCTTGGGTATTGCTAACCAGTTCCTGGATGACTTCCCCCCACTGAAGGAGAACAGTACATTGGACTTACCTGAAGGTTCTTTCTCTTCAGTGGGGGAGAAGTCATCCACATCCCACCCGAACAGGCTACGAGAAGAAGGCCAGGGTGGCGAAAATCAGGATAAATGCAACAGCATAACTTACAGATACTGTGGACTTAAACGAAGGCATACAATGAGAGCAATCCACGGACAGGGCTTGGACATGACTGGAGAGGTCAGCCTAAGCCACTCCAATAGGAGCCACGCAACAAAAGAAATTTGCATAGCCTATCTGAGCGAGCAGAGGCGTGACCTAACCAGTTCCTGGATGACTTCTCCCCCACTGAAGAGAAAAAACCTTCAGGTAGGTTTTCTCTTGGCAGGATTAAGCTTCAGTGTCTTATCCAGGCACCAGTTCTACAGCCTCTGTGGGATCAGCTGGAAGCACAAGATAGAGCTGAATGTCATTTGCATATTGATATCAGCTCAGTGATTTCTTGTAGATTGTTAAAGAGCATGGGGGATAAGGTGGAACTCTGTGGGATTCCATAGGTCAAAGGCCAAGGAGCTGAGCAGCAGTTCTCCAGCACCATCTTCTGAAATGTCCTTGCAAGTGGTATCAAAAGCCATTAAGAGGTCCAGGAGTAGGGTCACACTTCTATTATCCATCTCCTGGCTCAGGTCACCACCTGGGCGACCAAGGCTGTTTCAGTCCCATATCGAGGCCTGAAGCCAGACTGGAAAGAATCCAGGAAATCTTGTTCAACCACCACATACTCAATCACATTCCAGATGAGTCAATCATTATTTAAGTCTTCCGGGTTCGGGGTAGGTTTCTTTAGGAATGGAAGCAGTGCACTTTGTTTCAGGGCTGAAGCAACCACCCCCCTCTCTCAAGGAAGCATTAACTACCTCTTGGACCTGATCAGCCAGCTTCTGCCTTGGCAGATGTAAGCAGCTGGGAAGGGCAAAGGTCATAGAAGCAGGTGGTAGACATCAAACATCCTGGGATCCTGTCAACTGAATAAAATGAAAACTATATGAACCAACCTGTAAAGCTCCCTTATATTTGCAAGCTTTACTGGCTACATCAGTAGTGTTGCAGACTAATCCCAAGTATGTTTTAAAAGGCATTCATGTTTCATTTATGTCCAGTAAAAGTAACTTGAGTAAGATTCTAAATTAGTATAACATATGCTGAAATGCTACTAGTGGTAGTATATGATGCAGTTTTGCACATGCACCTTTACTGGGATCTCCTATTATTCTCTCCAGTTACATGTGAAGTCCCAGCCATGGTGAAGTTCCAGCCATGATGATTATTACAAATATTGGAATGACTGGTCATTTGGGAGATATGAGAAGTCCCTTCTTTCTATCTGTCTAGTAGCGCTAGTAACAGTAATAGTTGATTCAGATTATGAACTGGCCACCAAAATAAGAACTTTTTTTCATTCCATTTGATTTATTAATGCTCACAGACCAATCAGTCAGAAGCAAATAGAGAAAGGTACAGAATGCATAATTATAAATACAGTATTTATTAAATGCCACAGACAAAAAAAAATACCACTGCAAGAGTTGCATGAGAGTTGACATCAGCTAACAATTTAGGTACAATCTCCAGCTCTGCAGCAGGAGTCCATTTTTGAAAGTAAACTGCAATTCACTTGTCTCATGCAATACTGTATTTACGACAGTCCATTAAAAAGGCCAAATGGTATCTAATTTTCCAGCTATACAAAATAACGACATTGATTTAGACATCACGAGCTTGATCAACTTGAAATGTCATATTTGTGTTACATAAAAAACTAAGATCATGGCATCTGGCCCCATCACTCCTTGGCAAATAGAAGTGACAGGCTTCATGTTCCTGGGATCCAAGATCACTGCGGACAATGACTGCAGCCATGAAATTAAAAGACGCCTGCTCCTTGGGAGAAAAGCGATGGCAAACCTAGGCAGCATAATAAAAAGTAGAGACATCACCCTGCCAAAAAAAGTCCATATGGTCAAAGCAATGATATTCCCAGTAGTAATGTATGGCTACAAGAGTTGAACGATAAGGAAGGCCGAGCGCCGAAGCATAGATTCCTTTGAATTATGGTGCTGGAGAAGACTCTTGAGAGTCCCTTGCACTGCAAGGAGATCAAATCAGTCAATCCTAAAAGAAATCAACCCTGACTCTTCCCTGGAAGGCCAGATACTGAAGATGAAGCTCAGATACTTTGGCCACCAAATGAGTAGGGAGCACTCACTGGAGAAGCCCCTGATGCTGGGAAAGATTGAAGGAAAATGAGGAAGGGGACGGCAAAGGATGAGATGGTTAGACAGTGTTATTGATGCAATGAACATGAAATTAAGCAAACTCCAGAGCATGACGAAAGACAGGAGGGTCTGGCGTGATGCGGTTCATGGGGTCATGAAGAGTCGGACTCAACTGTGCGACTGAACAACAAAAACAACAAGTGAAGGCGTTCTCCGCCCTCCATTCTGCATTAGGTTTTCCTCAAATGACACGCTCTTCTGTTATTAAAGGGCACTTCTGATATTAAATTATATGGGCTTGCAACTCAAGTACCCAGTACCAAGTTAGAGAACAAAGTCTGAGTCCAGTGGCACTTTGAAGACCAACAAAGTTTTATTCTGGGCATAAGCTTTCGTGTACACACACACTTCTTTGGATATCAAGTTAGTAAAGATCAGACTGTAGAGATATGAGGATGGATAGATCTGTTACCATGGTCCCTTATAGCCAGTCCTCAGTTTCACACTACAGAAGTTCATCCTATGTATCACATTCTTTCTTAGCTATAAGCTTTCCCATGCAATCATAAAGGGTGAAAACCTCTTAAATGAAACCTTTCAAAGTTCTTAGAAGAAAATTCTGAATGTTAGTGTGCCTTTAAATTTAACTTAATTTGTGTTTTAAATGTTTCATTAGTGCCCTCGTTTATGGTATCCTGTAACAGTGGCTGGAATTTGTTAGAGATGTTGTTCATTAAATTAATGTCATAAATGTACAGGGACTATTAGTGTGAGAAAATATTTCTCGAAACAGATTGCTACCATTTTTTTTTTTTTAAAAAAAACACATTAGCTCAGTTTTAGAAGATTGTCCAAACCACAGGTTAGAGAAGACTGGAAATGAGCTCTGGGCTCATGTTCCTCTTCCTTGCATTACGTTCCTTCCAGTTTCCTTTTGTAGCATAAACCACAGTTTGCTGGAATATCTGAATAGACAATTTCTGATTGGTGCTTTCTCTCCAAATCAGGAACTATGGTTCAAAGTGGTTTTGTGATTCTTGGTTGTTATTTTTTATTTATTTTCATTATTTTTATTTTAATTTATAACAGCCTTTATCAGTTGGACTCAAGGCAGATGATAAGTATGATAAAAACGTTTTGGTCAATCAGTAAGTGAAAGAAAGTTCACTAATTTGGATGTCACAGCCAACTGTAGAAAGGGAAAAAAAGAGAGAGAGCAGATAGGCTAGTGACTCATTTTCGGTCCTCTAAATTATGGTTGGGGGATGAAGCAACGTGCTGATGATTATTTTAGTATTACAGTATGTTCTGTCAAAAGTGAAAATTGGAGTAAACTGAATAATTTTATTGACATACATCTAACCATGCAGTTCCTCTAACAGAACAGCATTTCCTTATACAGAAGAGGAAGTTGTGAGTTGCACCAATTTCCCCCCTCCCACTGGAGAACCCCACTTAGTCCCCTGTTCTATTCTTGAGGGTGTGCTGACACTCTGGAACAAAATGGGGGGGGGGGGGCTCGGGGGGTTGCAGCAGGAATAAGGAGCAGGATAGTCCTGCTCTGCAAAATCTGCAAATTGCTGGAAATTGTGAAAGTATATTGAAGCAGACAGAAGCAAATTGTGCTATTACGGGATCTTGAAAACAAACGGAATGCCACTGGGAGCCCATTTAGACAAAAGTTCAGTGTGACTCTTAGAAAGTTCAAATTTGGTTTGTGTGGAGATTGTCTTTTGATCTAGCCTAACAATGTTTGCTTTTTTCACCTCAGCCAAACAATGGATCGGTGAGTTTGTGATTTTTTTCCTGAGACCTTTTCTGTCCCTGTCACCATTCTGCATGCTTGCTTTTTTAATTTATTCATTCATTTTTAAATCCTCTGCCTCATGTGAATTAATTTGACAGTACTGTACTTGAAATGTTGCTTGCTGTATAGCAGAAAAGCAGAATTTCTTTGGACTATAAGTATTTCAGACTTCTCTCTCTCTCTTTTTTTTTTCCCAATTCCCCCCCCCCCCAGAATATGGATGTATGGGAGTTCCAAAATCCTGTTTGGTATCAGTATTGAGTTTTTAGGTCTCTAGACCTACACAACTGTACCAAAGATATTTCTGTCCCTGGAACTGCACCCATTACAATGCAGTCCTAAACAGAATTATCCCCTTCTGAATCCATTGAAGTCAAACTGTTAGTTTTGTTGATTGCAAAGAGACATAAAGTAAGGCTGCGGTCACACAAGCAGTTTGTGCTGATATCATTGCGGTACCTTTGTGTATTTGAAGAGCACAGTCAGACAGCAACATCTGCCTTCTGTGCCCTAGTCATTGCCACCTTATTCTGCCTTGATTTGGAAAGTAACAGGGAAAGTCTAGCATTTACGGATATCAGTGCTTTTACCCCGCATTTCCGGATGTCTGAACTCCCCTGGTGCGAGCTCAACCCGGTTGGGAAGTCTGATTACTCTGTTTTTTCTCCTTGGTTGTTGTTTTTTTAGTCAGTGATGTGCGCATAACTGCATCTTCATGCACACCAGCAAGCTTTCAGCTGTCCTCTGAGGTGGGGGGGGCAGGCTGAGAAGCCTCCTTTGTCTTTTTTCATGCCGGTTCCGCTGCCTACAGTTTTGCAGCGCACAGAGTGGGGAAGGGGTTAATTGAAAAGATGTGGTTTTTCAGAGGGGGAGGCAGCCTTCTCCATCTGTCAAAACGAAGCCGTGCTTTAACACAGGGGGGCAGGTAGTAGTAGGGAAAACTGGTAAAAATTCCCACCTTCTGTTGGCAAAAATAACTTTTGGATTCAATCACATATCTCACCTCTTTAACCTCACTATCTAACTACTAGGTGAGCAGCCCTTCTTCACTGTTGTGGTAGTACATAACTGCAAATAGGCAGAGCATAATTCAAAATGCTGGTACTTATAAGAACATAAGAACATAAGAGACGCCAATGTTGGATCAGGCCAAAGGCCCATCCAGTCCAACACTCTGTGTCACACAGTGGCCAGAAATACCAGTGCCATCAGGAGGTCCAGCAGTGGGGCCAGGACATTAGAAGCCCTCCCACTGTTGACCCCCCCCCCAAGCACCAAGAAGACAGAGCATCACTTGCCCCAGAGCCCCTAGCTATACCTTGTGGCTAATAGCCACTGATGGACCTCTGCTCCATATGCTTATCTAATTCCCTTTTGAAGCCGTCCATGCTTGTAGCACCCACCACTTCCTGTGGCAGTGAATTCCATGTGTTAATCACTCTTTGGGTGAAGAAGTACTTCCTTTTATCCGTTCTAACCCGACCGCTCTGCAGTTTCATGGAGTGCCCACGAGTTCTTGTATTGTGAGAAAGGGAGAAAAGTACCTCTTTCTTTACCTGCTCTTTCCCATGCATAATCTTATAAACCTCGATCATGTCACCCCTCAGTCGTCTTTTCTCCAAGCTAAAGAGCCCTAAGCGCTTTAACCTTTCCTCATAGGGAAAGTGTTCCAACCCTTTTATCATTCGAGTTGCCCTTTTCTGCACTTTTTCCAAAGCTATAATATCCTTTTTAAGGTGTGGTGACCAGAATTGCACACAGTATTCCAAATGAGGTCTTACCATTGATTTATATAGGGGCATTATTATATTGGCTGATCTGTTTTCAATACCCTTCCTAATAATCCCCAGCATAGCATTGGCCTTCTTTATTGCAGTCACACACTGTCTCGACATTTTCAGTGAGTTATCCACTACAACTCCAAGATCTCTCTCTTGCTCAGTCTCTGCCAGTTCAGACCCCATCAATGTGTATTTATATTTAGGATTTTTGGCTCCAATGTGCATCACCTTGCACTTGGCCACATTGAACCCCATTTGCCATGTTGACGCCCACTCACCCATCCTTGACAGATCCCCTTGGAGTGCCTCACAATCCTTTACTGTGTTACACACCTAGTGCCAGAAGGTATATTGAAGCTATCAAACTTTTCCTCCTTTGTTTTTGAAACTATGAAACTTTCCCTTCTGTGTTTCTCAATAAATGTCATAAAGTTGTATGCTAGGGGGGGGGGCTGTTCTTTGCAAGCTTTTAGTGGAATCAATGCAAACTTTGCAAGAAAAGAAGCTTTTGGTCCTGCTTCTACAGAACAGTTTCCCAAGACTTTACTGTCTCTGTCACCATTCTGCATGCCTGAATCACCATGTTGACAGTTAGATACTCCAAACCATCTGGAAAAGCACATGACATCATAAGCTTATTTAGCCTACCCATTTCAGTGTTCGGATACCTGTTGTGTAGCATGAACTTCATTGCATGTGTGTTGCAATAAGCTTCTCTGTTTTTAAAAATCTTGTGAAAATTTCATTGATTGGGTTTCTTGGTTATTAGGATGATGTGTTTTGAATCTAGCAGATGAGTTGGACAAACAAAGCTGTTAAAGGTCTTTAAAGTGTGTGGTCCTGGTTCTAATGCTGACACCTCCCAAGGAGGGGTGCAACCTAGCAAAAGTAGCTTCAAATGTGAGTGGACAGGATTGCAGCTAAGCATTGATGAAGAATTGGTCAGAGAATACCTGGCCTCATTAAATGAGTTCAGGTCTTCTAGGCTAGATGAATTGTAGCCTAAAATACTAAAAGAATTCACTGATGTACCACCAGAACTTCTGTCTATCATCTTTGAGAAATCTTGGAGGACTGGAGACATACCACAAGACTGGCATCTCACTGGAGATGAACTATATTGTCCTAGTCTTCAAAAAGGGGTGGGGAAAAAAGAGTCAGTGGAATTACAGGCTGGTCACTCTGACTGTAGTATTAGGGAAGATTTCAACTAGAAAGTAATTGGTCTGTAAGGTCTTGAAAGCAGTGCAGTGATTAATAGAATCCAGCATTGAATTTGTCAATTATAAATCCTTGGAAGACAAATCTTACTGTGTTTTTGATCAGGTTACTAGAATAATGAATTACCTTGATTTCAGCAAAGGATTTCACCGAATCCCCTATGATATTTTGGTTAGCCAAAATGATGAGCTATAATGCTCCTATTCTCTCATGTAAACCTAACTTCAAAAGTAAAGTGCGCTATTGAGTTGGAACAGACTCATGGTGATCCCATGATGTTCCACCTCATGGGTTTTTCAAAGCAGGAGATGAGCAGAGGAGGTGTGCCATTACCTTCCTCTGCATAGCAGCCCCAGTCCACCTTAGTTCCAACCAAGTACTAACTGTGGCAGACCCTGCTTAGCTTCCAAGCTGTAATAACATCACACCAGGCTGGGCTGTTAGGGCCAATAAACTTAATTTACCTTGTTGGTACTATCTAATCAAATGTTTGTGTCTTCAAGTACATGGTACACTATTAGTGACATCCTAAGCAGGTCTACTCAGAATTCTACTCGGGTGTATTCAGTGGGACTTACTTCCAGGATAACGTGCTGAGAAGTGCAATGTATGTTTCTTGTACTCTCTAGGAATTTGATCTAAGGCAAGCACAACATATTACTTCATTATATTTTATATAACCCCCCCTCCCCCCCCCAAATACCCAGGCTTAACTGGTTTGAACATCTCGTCATTTGATTGCTGTTCTTGCTTATTTCATCTCTCTCTTTGGAACTGTGAACTAAATGCATTATTGGTCCATACTATTTCATTGTACTATTATCTATAGAGAGCATGTATAAGGTCTGTTTAGCCTGTACAGGTGCAGTTTGAACCTAGGTATCTCTCTGTGGGCCATGACTAGAGATGTAAAATTTTCAGAAATTTTGAAGCTCGGGAAAAAAACCTGGTTTTTTTCCAGCTTTTTTCGGGGGGAAACGGAAATTTTCGCAAAAATTGAAAAAAATGCTACACTAGCATTTTTTTGTTTTTTCTAGATTGAAAGTCATTCTGTTACTTTAGGAACATAAAATATGACTATGGACATTTTTACTTGGCATGAAATTATCACAACTAGCATATTAAAAATATAGTGTATCCAAACAATTATTACAAACAGAATACCCACCCACATGCAAAAACAAAACTGAAACCTTTTTCTTTTCTTGTGACAATAGCACCTCCTAAAGGAAGAAATGCATCTTGTTCTTGCATTGGAGAGTTCAGTTTGTAACCTAGGACTTGCTTGTCCTCAGTGCACAGAAATTAGATCAATTTGATACCATATATGTATTTTTTAGAAATGATTTGGAAAATCATGTGTCTCCTGTTATTGCAGATTAACATAAGGTAATTTAAAATATTTTATTCATCATGTTAAAATAAAACGTTCCATAATCATTTTTTTTCTTTTCTTTTTTCAATTTTTCCAATTTTTTGGGGAAAAACAAAAAAGTGTTCATGAAAAAAAAAGGAAAAAACCCATTTCCCCCCCGAATTTTTCCGTTTTTTTTCCGGGCCTTCACATCTCTAGCCATGACTCTCCAGAATCTTAGGTAGTACCTTATAAATGCCTACCATTGAACTACAGTCCCATCCTGGATCAGGTGGACAAAGGCAGCATGGATGCATGTAAAGAGCAACTTGTATATCACTTTCATGAAAATTATAGATGCAGAATTGCAGTTGGTAGATACTGTAAAGTGTGACACAGTTTGGAAGGATTAGGTATAAAATAGTATTGAGTTGAAGGACTTTTTAATTTTTTTTTTGTCTTTCTTTTTGGCCTGGCAAGACTGAACAGTATATTATAATACAGGGGTTAGCATTTGACTGGGAAACCTGGCTTCAAAACCTCACTTGCCTGTGAAGCAGCTCACTGGGTGATACTGGATCAGTTGCTCCAGTTTAACCTACCTCCCGGAGTTATTATGAAACTAAAATGTGGTAGGGAGGAGAACCATGTATGCTGTCCCTAGCAGTTTTGGATAAAGAACATAAAAGAGTGATTGCTTTCTTGTTTCTTACCCATCAGCACATCTAGTCATCCCTCCCTCCCCAATTTGTAGGCTACTCAGTACCTGAGAGTGTATTCTTGCAAGGAACCAGCCTTTTCTTGTCATACCTGTGGCAGATAGTCCTTGTATTTCTCATACTGGAGAATACCAGGTTTTGAAACAGCCATCTTTCCATTGAAGTAGGCACTGCTCTGACACAAGGCTCCTGAGCACTGTGCTCACCCACCCCCCAGCTCTCCATAACAGTGATTATGTCATTTCAGGAAGGGCCCTAACTGGTTTGGGACTAGGATCTGTAGCTCATTTAGGAGCATAATGGCTAATCTTGTCCAGGTGCAGAGCTCATGGCAGATTAAGCATTAGAGATTAAGCATTTAACACTGCGTCCTCAGGAGAGACTAGAATAGCTTCATTTACTCTGGCGGAGGTGTTAAAAGGCACAATGATTGTGCCCCCAAAACAGTGGAAAGGACAGTGTGTTAGAATGTTTTCATAGGGTTAAATCTGTTCAAAAACTGGTCCGCAACAGGATTGTAAAACCTACATTGACTAGCATGTACTGTTTTCTGTTCCACATTGTTATCTTGCGTCATTTTATAGTTCCACATATCCAAAATGCAACTTTTAAGCTTCTGTGTAAAAGCAGTCTTTGAATTTGCCAATGGTATTGGAACTTTAGGATTTATTTGGGTGCCTCATAAAACCGTCCAGACATGGGGTAGCCTCTAACCAGTTTTGCTTTTCTTTGGCACTAACAGCAGAATATGAATAACTCTGACAACTGAAAAATATGGCATCTGAAACGTGAAGCATGTGACAGGCTTTTAAGATTCTGCAGTGCAACATGTTTTTCCCTCTAGTTTGTAAAAGTTGCATCTCCCCCCCCCCCCAAAAAAAAGAAACCACTTCACAGATCAAGTTATGTACAGCGTGGCCAAGTGCATCATACATAGGGAAGTAAAACATTTTGGAGGGGATCAGGTGACTTCCTGAGACATCTCGTAGTTGGATAGCGATTTCCCCTTTCTGTTTAGCTCTCCCTCTTTGAGAAAGGAAATCCATTTAATGCCCCACAAATCCTTAAATGAAGACTAAAGAAGAACATCTTTATATAGATGAGCTTGTGTCTTTGAGTATGGGGAATGTCTCATTTCAACCCGTGGATTGGGCACAGTTGTCTTTTACTCATTTAGAGTACCCAAAGAGACATGTGTGATGAGATTCATGGCAAGATCTCATGCATCTGGCTGCATTTTGTGTAATTGCCTTTTTTTTGCACTGTTATGTTATTTAAGGGGTAGTAAACATTTGCCTGTAATTGCGTGATAAAGTGTGATTAATACCTTGCTATTCCACCAATTGACATTTAATGGGAAAGCTGCTTTCTGCTAAGTCAGAACATTGGGCCATCTAGCTCAGTATTGTCTTAATAAACTAGCAGTAACAGCGTTCCGTGCGCCTTGGTGTTTAGTCATGCCGGCCACATGACCACGGAAACGTCTTCGGACAGCGCTGGCTCTTCGGCTTTGAAACGGAGATGAGCACCGCAACCCTAGAGTCGTATTCGACTGGCTTTCGAGCAAGGGAACCTTTACCTTTTTAACTCTGGAGAAGAGGGCCTATCTGAGATCTTTTTGTGAAGGTGCTAGGGATTCAGCTTTGTACCTTCTGCGTGCAAAGCCTATGCTGTACCCCCGTCCTCAAGGGCAAATATCTCTAGTCAGCAGCTAGCTTCCTGCAGAGCCAGTTTGAGTGGTGAAGGGAAGGTGAGCCAGTGCTTCAGCTGCCACTGATTCCCAAAGTGGGTTGCCAGAAAATTCTATTTTCACAGATATCTTTACAGCACTTTTGGCCCTTAGATAGGTATTGGGAAGAGCAGGCAATGACAGTAAGAAGGGGCAGCTTTGGATCATGGCTCTTTGATTGCTGAATCAGTAAATGGAATTGTGGCTTAGCACACTTGGTTGGAAACAAGTTCCATTAAACCACTCTGAAAAGTACAGTGTTGGTGAAAAGCGCTGTCAGGTTGCAGCCGACTTATGGTGACCCCAAAAGGTTTTCAAGGCAAGAGATGAACAGAGGTGGTTTTCCATTGCCTGCCTCTATGTAGCAAACCCAGACTTCCTTGGTGGTTTCCTATCCAAGTACTAACCAGGGCTGCTTAGCTTCCAGGATTTGACAGGAGTGGGCTAACCTGGGCCATCCAGGTCAGGTAGAGTAGGCTGGGGGAAAAACTGGCATGACTTTGCTTTCAATCCTCTGCAGCTCCATACACAGCATAGTCATCAACTTTAGTGAAGCCAGTTTTGTGTCAAGTTGCACTGTATGCTCTGATGCTGTTAGGTCATTTTTATCCTTAATTAACACTGAAAGTTAAATTAGCATTTGTGGTGAAACTGGCAAAATTATAGTGGGTTGGATCCAAACTAAATTTTCCAGTGGTAAATGGTGGTTTCCTGTCTCCCCCCCTCCCACTGTAGCCTACTGATATCCACGAATCACTGCTCCTGTTGATCAGGGCGGCAGAGGAATGTCATGAGGGGGTTCTGCAGCAGGAAGAGGGAATTGGTAGAAACTGACAATCTAGTTCCAGCCCATTTTCTTAATACTCTTATGTTTTTCCTTCATGTTTTTGTGTTGTTCTATTCGTTTAGTGCTAGGGGGGAAAACTTAACAAGGGGATGATCTCTCCCCCCCCTCTTGGCAGCTGGAGGCATGCTTATTACAACACCCCCCCCTTTTCCTATTTTTGTGACTTATTTGGGGGTCTCTTTAACCCCTCCCCTCCGATTGGTAAAGTACAGCTTTTGCTGTGCTCTTAAAAGCACTATGACAGCTTCATGTGAATGTGTTTAGGAATGAGGCATTAGAATGATATTTTCAAGAAATAAAGATGTTATTTGAATCTCTGCTGTGTTTGAAAAGTATCCATCCATCCATTCCTCTCAGTCATTTCCTGAGGTATGAAGTTGCCCTTATAGAAGTAATTTATTTTGGAATAAAAGAAATTGAAACTGTAGCTTTGTTAAAACACTAAAAAGAAAGCTGCCAGTACATTTTTCATAACATTTTAAAATAATTTCATGCTCTTTACAGTACCTTAGAAGCCCACAGCTGAGTCATATACTTTATAAAAAAATGTTACTTTGGCCTGCATAAGCGGTGGCAAAATAGGATAAAATTGCTCATAAGATGTAGGCTGACTGGCATTTATCTTTTCTCTTTTTTAAAAAACACCAAGAAAACAGCACTTGGAAGTGGGGGTGGACATACAAAAATGTTCAGTTTTGAAAAGATAAGAGAGGGGAAAATAGATTCTATGAGTCTAAGCAATGCCCCTTTAAATTCTAAGTGATAAGCAAGTTATGAATCCTGGGGGAAGATTTGATTGTTGGATTAGGTGAATAATAAACCTCTGCTGAGGTGTGATAACCTTGTTCATTTTTTAAACTGAAACAAGGATAACCTTCAGGCTCCAAGTGCCAGCAGACTTTATGCTTTATTTGGGAGAATGGAGTGATACTACTTTTGCTCTGGAGCAAGTATCAACTCAGACCTTTTCATTAGTTCTAATGAACATGAACTCAGCTTCTTTACACCCTCTCTCTTTTTTACAGTTTTTGAAAGGTGAGAAAATTTGACTATACTTTTGAGCACATGAAGCTGCCTTACGCTGAATCAGACCTTGGTTCATCAAGGCCAGTGTTGTCTACTGAGACAAGCAGTGGCTCTTTGAAGTTTCAGGCAGAGGTCCTTCACATTGGCCATTACTTGATCCTTTTAAATGGAGATGCCAGGTATGCTCTACCACTGAGCCACAGTCCCTCCCCTAGTTAGCAGTCTGGAGGCTCAGGATTAATACAGTTCTCTAACTGGGCAGGACTTGGTAACTACTCAGCTGTATTGACCCAGTGTTTCCATAGTTACGATAATATTTGAGGACTGGCAGCATCATCTTTACATGTTCTTAATAGTAAAATTTGGCAATTTCAGGTAATTGGGCACAATCCAAAGTTAAGTGGATCTGTGGGCTATATAATACATGACAGTTTTCTTTGTAAGTAGCGTGTCAGCATAGGGAATCGGTATGTACACTTGTATTGAATGTACAGATGATAGGATGGTGCCTCTGACAACAGCTTCATAGTCTTTGAATATGTGCACTTGTTGCAAGTGACCCACAGTGATATTTGTATAGGAAATTTTGTGTGAGATGGTTCTGAAGCAGGAAGAGGGACGTTCTTCAGGGATTTTTACCCCTTCAGAATGTGGATGAATCCCTGTCAACAGAATTTCTTGCAGATAGCACATAGAAGAGAAGGCTAACTTAGAAGCTGTTGTTTATTTTAAAGGATTTGTACCTGATCTCCCCCAAACATTTCCCCTTGTGTTACTAGCTTTCCTCACACAGGAACCTTTTTGCATGGGGGAGCATGCAAAGTTTTCTCTGAGGGCTGAAGTGCACGATATACCTGATAGCTGGACGTGCAGTCAGACATACATCAGGAAAACTCTTCTTAAGCCGCTCTCATTTAGTACTGGGAAGGAGTGTTGCAAGAGGGAAGAAGTTTTCCCTCCTGCCCCATTTTCACTGGCAGAAATGGTGGTGAGGGGGCTTTTCACCCCTTTTCTGTGGCTCCACTTGACCTTCCAAGGGTGAAAACGGTATGTGTGTGTGGGGGCACCAGAACCTCCTGCGCCATCACAGGGCTGAGTGAACAAGCTCTGTTTAAGGTGAGTTCCCCTGATGTACATTTGACTGAGTCTAGCTGTGTACCTGTGATAATTAAGATGTGTCTCCTGTTATTGCAGAGTAACATAAGGTAATTTAAAAAGTCAGTCATGGCAGCTTGACACATTGAAAAAAAACAGGTGGCATTTTGTTCATTCTTGATCATTGTCAACAAAGTTTACTGACTTTCAGTCAGTTGCACCTTTCAAGTCAAATTCTACAAAGCAGAGAACGCAATTCTGTGTTCTTAATTTGTGTCAGGCAAAAAAATAGAAATTTAGGCAAGTGCTATGGGGGGAAAATCCTTGCAGGTGTTATAAATTTCAGATGTGGCTGTACTCCTGCTGCTTCTTGAGCTTCTTCTGTGTCTCACTTGCACTCTCTCCAGCCTCAAAAAGGCAGGAAGAAGAAAAGGAAGAGTTGGTTTGGGGTAAGTTTTGGCACAACCTGTTAGTCCAGTTTAGGAGTATCACATGTTGCCTGCTGATGGCTTAGGAAGGGGACCTGTGTTTTAGAGAGCAGGTTATAAATAAATATAAAAATAAATAAATAACAATATTTCTTATTCCTTCCCTGGTTCTCATGCTTTCAGTTGGCAGGTACTGATTGCAGTGTACCTGATTGCAGTGTACCTTAATCATGTAAGTCACCCAGAAGTTGAGACTGTTCCTCCATGCATGGGTGGCACAACTGCTTGGGTAGCACAACTGCAAAGCATGTCTGTTCTGCACAATGATGCATACCATAGTTGATGCCTCTTTGTCTCTCCCACCTTGCTTTTCACGCTGTGCTGTGTTGAACCAGCTATGAGAATAAGCTGCCATCCAAGTAATGTTGTTAACAAGAATATAGCTGATAGTTTAGGGTTGGATTAGGGGTGCCATGGTGTTTGCCAACAACTTTCCTGGTGCCCATCAAGTATTTTTCAGAAAGTGAGCTGGGCTTGATGGAGTTTTGTACAACAGGGCTTTTGATGATTGGCCATTGGAAATCTGATTGGCTGTGCAGATCTTTAAAAATGTTGCTTTGGCAGCAGCTGCCGCCACCACAACACAAAGATCTTCACTGCACAACTAAAGGCAAGCATTGTATAGGCAGCACCCCCCCTTAAACAGTATGCCCATTTTAACAGACATCCTGTTAAACAGAGCTTCTGCCTGAACTTTTGAAGATTTACTGTTAGAGCTATGCATAACTGCACTCCCTGCTATTTTGTGGCTAGCTCCTGCAGCAGCCATTTTGTGGTTGCTCCCACCACCCTGTCTCAGAATTCCAAAGGTGCCCTGAGGCTCACAAAGGTTGGGGACCCATGGCTTAGGTAGTATATGTCTCTCTTAGTTATCAGAACATCTTTCATTCTCTCCCTTATTGCCCTGTGTTTCATGCTTATCTTGTTGATTCATCTGCAGGGACCTTGTGGGTCTTTTATTATTTCAGGCTAAAATCTGAAGTGGTAAAATTCATCTTCCTTTCTCAGACATCCTTCGATTCAAGCTTTCAAAAGTGGCAGGATGTCGAACACCCATTTAAAGCAATCCCCATATGTAGGAATTGCCTGTCTTGTGCAGTGTGTTGTGACTAATCTAAATCTGATTAGATTTTTCACAATTGAAATGTACTGGATTTTGAATCGTTTCACATTTCCATTAAAATAGTTGTTCTTGTTTGTCACTGGCATCAAGTCAGCACTCCTTCACTTCATTTTATAATTCTGTATGCAATAAAGTGTCATTTTTGATAGAAGGCATTTTATAGTCTGGGCAAAGCAGTCCCATGTTGATACTCTTTAAATTTTCTTGTTTGAAAAAGTGAAATAAACGTAACAGTCAACATGTGGCCATTATCAGCTATTGCATGTAACATTATGTATATTTAAAGTTTGCGTGCTTTTGTGTGTCTAAACTTTTCCAGGAAGAACCAAAACTACTATTTAAGATGCTTGGGACTACAATGAGCCATTTTTGGTGATGTTGTTATGTAGAAGTTGTCTGGTTCAGTGACAGTAGTTCCGACATTTTTTCCTCTTTGGTTCTTTTGGAAGTTCAGACTGTCCAGCTGATGAAGCCTGCTTAAATATTTCCACTAGTCCTCGGTTTGGCTGCTTTAATATGATTCACAAAGTGTAAACTTGGTACTAAAATGTTTGCAAACAACTTTTATGTGAGACCCGTGTGTGTGTTTTACCTGCCCAGATGAGACCCAGAAGAGAGCTATGTAGAATAAGGAACAGGGCTACCGACATAGGACAACTAAGCAACAGGCATCCCAGAATTAGGTTTACTGTAGAAAGGGGAGGGCTGTGAGGAGAGCAGACTTGGGGGTGGACTGGGAATAGCCTGAAAGTAAGAGAAAAGTAAGAGAATAGTTTGAGGTGAAAAGGGGTGACGTAGGCATAGAGTTGAAGAAAAGCTACAGCAGTATGAAAGACAGGACTGTGCAGAATACCACACATGGCCTAAAGATAGTGGAAAGTAAGTGCAGGAGGAAGAGGCCTGAAGGGAAGAAGCAAAGGCAAAAGCAGAGCACAAGGGCAGAATGTTCACCCAGGACCTGGGCAAATACAGGCTGTGTGTGATTGGGAGGAAGGATGGAGACAGGGAGAGGACCTTTGGAGACTTGAGAGCTATGGGAGCTAGGACATCCAAAATCACCCGTTGATTTCAACAAGCCTGCTAAATGGTTGGTTGAAGCTTTTCTGCTGTGTACAGCATTATGCAAACGTTATTATGTTTGACTTCATACCAAGATGTTTTAATGGCCAACTCTTGAATTCCCCAGGGATTTCAGGCAGTATGTTGTTCGGTGAGAATAAAGTGATTCTGCTTTTTGATACAACTGTGGTTAACAAATTTGATTCCATTCTTTTTTGTGTCAGGCTTTACTATAAGGATAATGTTGTGGAGATGAGGTTTGTGAGGATTGTGCTGGCCTGATATTCTATGTTTGGTTTCAAATTGGAATGAATGTCAAATATGACATCGTAATGGTTTCCATAGCAATCAGCTGATCTCATAAAACCATCTGAAGCTGGATGCGGGCCCAGAAGTAGAAGTAAATTAACACTAACACCCTCCTCTCACAAAAAAACTGATGTGCCTACAAGTACTCCTAGACAAAAAACAACAACTCTGTTTGCAAAACGAGAAACAAATCTGCAAAAGCAATTGTTTCAAAACAGAGTTTGCATTTCAAAGCTTTCAGTGCATGAGTGGATTTTAATTACTATTAGCAGGGATGATGAAAAGTGTTGGTGAAAGATATAATTAACTATTCTTAACAGTTATTTCTGCTGACTTTTCAACCATTCAGCACAAGTATGCTGCCATCTAATCAAACCCCAATAAACATCAAGAATTTTAATTTTGTGTAATGTGGAAAGATTTATTTCTAAAATGTAACAAATGGACCATATGATGCTAACAGGCTTGCAGTCCCCCCACGCCCCGCCCTGGACTTTAGGGTTTTGGTAAGTGTCCAGAGGTGCCTTGGCTCCCTCATCCCATTCCCAAGTTTAAGTTTTTGGTACAGAAATCTCATTTTGATTTTCTGTTTTCAGTATGGTTACAGAAGCCCATTTTTTTTAGTTACCACAACTACATACTTATATTGTATTGAATCTGAAGAGCCATGAACGGCTTACAGGTTTGGTGTAGTGGTTAAGAGTGCAGACTCTAGTCTGGAAGAACCAGGTTTGATTCCCCACTTCTCCACACGCAACTGCTGGTGTGACCTTGAGTCAGTCATAAGTTCTTTCAAAGCTGTTCTCTCAAAGGCAGTTCTCGAGAAATCTCTCTCAGCCTCACCTACCTCATAGGGTGTCTGTTGTGGGGAGGGGAAGGGAAAGGGATTGTAGGCTGCTCTGAGATTCCTTCGGGTAGTGAAGGGCGGGGTATAAATCTAATCTCTTCTTCTCTCTTGCCCCTACCATCTGCATCTCCCATGAGCCCTTGAAAAAGTGCTCCTGAATGTCAGAAAACTCTTAGGAACAGCTTGGGATGGGGAGCTGCAGCTGGATTGGGGAGTCAGCAGAGTTTGTGGACTCCTTCGTGCATGAGCAAAAGTGTCTTCCGCTTGTGGAAATAGTGCTTTGGAGCCAGCCCATTGCCAATTTCATATATAATTTGGCAGAGGTATATTGAAAAACTGAGGATGGATTTCCCAAGTACATCTAGTCTTTTTTTAATTTTGTGACTTGCTTTTCACATTGCTTGTGTGTGCCTCTAAATGGAACACCATGCTGATGCTTTTCATTTTGCTTTTACTTCTAAAGAAAGGTTCTTGACTTTGAGACTTCTTTTGTCCTACAATTTATAGTGCACAATAACACAGTTACTTGAATGTGATGTTGTCTGCTTCTATTATGCAGATGTCTTTTGTTCTTTTTTTTTTTTTTTAAAGATCGGAGAAATGGATTCATGCATACACATGGATTTGTACCCACTCACACTCCAAGCTACTGAGGTGTAGCATTTTGAATAGACATGAACAGACAGATTTGATTATAAATACGATCTTTAAAAGTTAACTTCTGTGCTCAATCAAAAAGGAAAACATAACACTGAAACAAAATGCATTTACCTGTCAGTTATTCCTACATAATTCCTGTCACACAATTATTAGTTGGGACTCTTCATGTATAGGAATTTTTTCTTCTTCAGCCCAGTTCCTCCTCCTGCTTATTCATAGCTGCTCTACAAATAGAGAATCTCGTCAAATTATTTCGATAAAATTTTTACAAATAACTTTATCTCCTACATATTTTATTGAATTGCATAATTATGGTGATCTGCATATATGACTTGTATTATTGTAACCTCAGAGTGACTAGGGGGACATATGTCCCCCTCCTCCGTAATTGTCTTATGAGTCTACTTTGTTAACTTTTCCTTGTGTTCCATAATTCTGTCCATTCCTTGTTTTCTATTAAGGTTACATCATAGATCAGGCAGTAGTTTCAGCTTGGTCTGCCAGTTACTGCAGTTTTTTCTAGCTTTCCAGTGAACAGTTTGAGAAGGCGAAACATCAGTGAGTGGTATAGACCCTTTTTTGTTTATTCAGAATGTACCATCTGTGAAATGCCCTTCACTTCCGAGTCTTACCTGGCTCCCCATCTGCCCTCTTCTAGGCATTGGGCCAAAACATTACTTTTTACCAAGGATGTGAATTAAAGGGTTGATCTTTTAAAATTGTTTTTACAGTCTGAGAATTGTTTCATGAGAATAACATAATGAGAATTATGTTATTGTTATGCTCTGGCTGGGCTTTTAGTAGTTTGTTCATTTTTAATAATTTTATTCTATTTTATGAGTTGGATTCAATCAGATTTTCTGCTGTTGAAAAAGGAAGACACAGTCATCTTTGGCTACCCCAAAAGGCTATGCTAACAGTCATGCAAGTTGTATCTACAAAAAAACCTTTTGGGATGGGGCCTGTATTATGGAGAGGAATTATTTGAGACTGAATGAAGAAGCTGCTTGGATCCAACCTTTTTTTAATATTGTCCTTTTTAAACTGCCTCAAGAAGGTTCTCTGGAGAGGCAGCATAGAAATTTTCTAAATAAATATTTCAACTGTGTGCTTATGCTTTCACGAAACAGGTTTGTTGTGGGATTTTGTCTTATAAGTGTGCTTAGGAAGCATGCTTCTGTGTTGTGGCCATGCTGTAGTATGCTTTACAGATGATGTATCTATTTTTACTTATCAAAACATAACCTGCTTTCCCTCCTGGTTCAAGGCACCTTACAATAATAGTTAAAACATCCCCAACTAAAACCAAAGATAAAATAACAAGCCCCAAATCCCTCCCCCCCTTAAAAGATGCCTGCTATTGTATCTGCTAAATAGAACTTCATGTTGCTAGTAATTCATGATTATATTATTCTTACCTGTGTTATTCCTAAGTCAGACTTTGTTTTAGTTTGGTGGAGAGCCAGTTTGGTGTAGTGGTTAAGTGCATGGACTCTAATCTGGGAGAACTGGGTTTGAGTCCCCACTCCTTGACTTGCAGCTGCTGGATGACCTTGGGCAAGCCATAATTCTGACAAGAGCTGTCCTTGAAAGAGCAGTTTTTTAAAGAGCTCTCTCAGCCCTACTTCACAGGGTGTCTGTTGTGGGGAAGGGAAAGGAGTTTGTAAGCTGCTCTGAGACTCTGAGTGAAGGGTGTGGTATAAATCCAATCTCCTCCTCCTCCTCCTTCCTGAATACTGATTTGCAGGACTGTCCTAAGCCAAGTTATACACCTTCTAAGCCCATGGAGTTAGAAGGGCAGTTGTTTAGGATGGCTCTGTTTGTTTTCTAGACTTCAGATAAATAAACACAGGAAAGGTTTGCAGCTGCAGTCCTAGCAGTTGCTGAGCACAAATTACTGTGTGATACAGAATTTATCTTTGTCATGGCTCAGGTGGGGTGTCACCTGATGCTGCCACCACTATGGATTTAGGTTCCCTTGAGGAGGCCCAGAGCACCCTCCCAAGACCTTCAGACCTCCCTTTTGGCCGAATAACAGGCGGGAGGACCAGGCAGAGTGAATAATGCAAATAGTTTATTTTATAAGAGGTCAAACAAACAAGGTGCAGAATTATAACAGTAAGTGGGTGAAAAGAAATCAAATGCCCTAATGCGTCTAAATATATACAGTCCCTAGCTCACTATCTGCAGTGGCCTTAGACTACTCACCCTTCCCTCTGGATGAGGGTTTCTTTCCTGTAGCAGCCTTCCTCCTGGTTCTGCCCTCTGGGAAGAAGAACAGCTTTTCCTGCTGCTCCAGATCTTTCATTCCAAGCCCTTCTCTTTTCCTATCGGTCAGTTTTGGCTCCAAAACCTCTCAGGGGCTTCTGGGAGTTGTAGGCCCAGCCTCACCTACTGCTAGCCAGGCTCCCTGGGCCTAGTAGGCCTCTGGAGGCACAGCCCAGATCAGGGCTCCCAAGTACTTACCTTAATTCGGCGGGGGATGTATGGTTCTTCGCAGGACCATTCCCGCGGGGAAAACACAGGTGCCGCACTATTTCGTCGCCCAGACGTGACGTAGGCACGTAGCCGGGCGACGGAATAGTGCAGTGCCTGTGTTCCAAGCAAGAATCTTCCGGCGGGGAAGCATGTGTCCCCTACCGGATCGTAGGTAGGTACTTGGGAACCCTAGCCCAGATCATGACAATCTTAAAGCTTTTCAGTGCCACTTTTCTATCACTTAAGGCCTATGAGTTGGTTTTCAACCAAATTTTAAACAATCATAGTGAAAATTAAAACAAAAAAACAACCCAATCCAGATTAAAAGGTGGACACTGCAGAAACAACTGTCCAACCTAAATATAGGCACAAGAAATCTGCAAACTGAAAAGAGCAGAGTGCTACCAAAAGTTTGGGCAAATTTTAAAAATAAAGTTAACACACTGAAAATTCAATAAAGTAGGTACCTGACAGATGTGCCTGGGAGGACATTCCATAGTCTGTGGTGTGACCAAAAAGGTTCCTGGTAAGCCACTGTCTGGAGGTGGAGGCATTCAGAGCTGATTTTGGCTTACGAGCTTAAAACAGAGGCAGTCCTCTATAGAAGTAAATGGTTCTGGATGTGTCCCAGATCATTAAGAATCTTCATCTGACCTATGTTGTTCAATGTAGCCCAGTGACACACTTTTGTTGTCTAGGACACCCCATGGCATGGAAGAAATCTTAAGTCAGAAATGCTAATTTTTGCATTAAGCTATATAATGGAAAGCTCTAGTGTTACAGGGCAGTTCTGCATTTGAAGGTCAGCTGGCAGAATAGCTTATCAGGTGCCTTTGAAAAGAACAGCAGTGGTGCACGTTCCACTGACCTTGGTTGTACGCACTCAGCAAACACCTGTGGGCTACATCTGGCCAAGGCCGTCTTAGTACCTGCTTTCTTTCCCTGAGCTGCTGTTTTGAGAGCAGTCAATGGTTTTATTCAACATGCCTTTTTATGCCAGTCTGTACTAGATGGCCTGTATGACCCCCTTCCAACTCTGTGATTCTGTGATTCTTCTGCTTGGTAAGGAGGCCTACATAAGCCATACAAATAGCTCAAATCTTCAAGACAACTTGGAATGCTTTGGGGCACAGAGAACAGAAGCAAAAGCAGTGCTGATCATTATGAGGCATTCACAGTTCTTTGTATCCTGTGGTATCTTGGGGGCTAAAACTACCCCCGGCTGGCAGCATAGGCATCATTTCTCCTGAAATATTAGAAAGACAGATTGAGGGGGCACCAGCATGTAGCAAGGGAGAAGCAGATTCTGTCTCTTAATGCTTGTCGGTGTGCTTCCCAGAGAGAGTAGCAGAGTGGGCGGTGGACTTCACCTAATGCATTTCATCAGTTCAGCATTTGAAGGTTAAACTTCCATTTTCTTCAATATGAGAAATAACATGTAACAAAATGATGGATGCCCATGTTATGCTGCAGTCATACAGGAAGGTATGTGGGAGGCAGAAGATGTAACTCGAAAAGATTGATGGAGTGGAAGGCTTAAAGTTTTGACTAAAAGCTGGCTGGCAGGTTAGAGTACTGTTTCATTCACCTTGTAAGAGTCTTCCATTTATAGCAGGTGGTCAGGAGGGAGAAACTTGCTGCGCTGTTAACGTTTGCCCCTAATTGGCACCAGTCTAGGGGGCAACCAGCCTTCGCTCTTGCCCTTACTAATGAATGACACAATAATGGTGAAACTTTAAAAATGGAAGCTGCCCCCCCCTGTCAGGTGACCAACTGTTCCTGGGCCATGGTCATACCTTATTGAATACTAGCAGTAAAGCCCGTTGTGAAAGCAATACAACGAGATCTAGAAAGAGGCTCTGGGGCAGTGCTCTGGCTTTGGGCAAACAGTGTCAATTTGCTGTGGTGACCTCAGCAGGGTATAATGACAGAGTCCACTGTTTTCTCCAGAGGAACTGATCTCTGCTATCTGAAGAGCAGTTGTAATTGTGAGTGATCTGTAGCCCTCACCTGGAGATTGGCAGCAATTGTTACCCAGGACAAAATGGCTGGTTTGGAGGGTGTAGTCTATGGCATTCTACCTGTCTGAGGTCCCACCCATCCGCAAACCCCACCCTCTCCAGGCTCCACCCCTCAAATCCCCAGAAATTTGCCAGCATGTAGTTGGCAACCCCATCTCCTTCCCAGCTAACCATCAACCTACCATTATCTGCCCCTTTGATTTCAGCTGACCTCTGCCCTCCCTTCTGCAGAGCAGTTGTAATTCTGAGTGCTCTCCAGCCCTCACCTGGAGATTGGCAACAATGGTTCCCTATGAGGGACTGACTGGTTTGGAGGGTGGAGTCTATGGCATTGTACCTGTCTGAGGTCCCACCCCTCCTCAAACCTCACCCTCTTCAGACTCCATCCCTCAAATCTCCAGGAATTTCCCATCTGGAGTTGGCAACCCTATCAGGACTGGCCCCAATGTGTTTTCTCCCAAAGGCCAAAGTAGGTGACAGGACCAAGCTTAGTTGCCTACCAACAGGCACTGAGGGGAATGTAGGGTTGCCAGCTCTAAGGAGGGAAATACCTGGAGGTTTTGGGGGTGGATTCTGTAGAGGGCCGGCCGACGGAGGCCTCGGCCTTCTGTCGCCCGCCTTGCCCCCCCAATCTCGGCCCGG